>NC_134022.1:14420672-14720672 GCF_040712315.1 Castanea sativa
TGTTGAGTTCAGTGCTTGTTGGATTTGGAAAGCAAATACCCTCCCTAGAATTAAAACTTTTCTCTGGATGTGTGTCCATAACAGTATTGGGGTTAGGAGTTGTCTCATGAAGAGAGGTGTCTGTGAAGAAGACCTGTGCCCTATCTGTCAAGAGGAATCGGAATCAATTCTTCATGCTCTTCGTGACTGTTCTTGGGTTAAACTGGTGTGGTCTAAGCAAGGGATTACAGAAGCAAATCAGGTGTTTTGGAATAGTGGACTGCTGGATTAGCTTCGTTGGAATGGAAACCATACGGCTATGGTGGCTACTATGAGTTTATCCATGAGGCTACCATGGAAGATCAGCTTCCCCTTTGCTGTTTGGAATATTTGGAAAAGCGGAAATATTTTGTGTTTCAAAGGAAGAGCCTGAATCCGCAATTAGATTCTGATATAATAAACCAAGTAGCTGAGTTCATGCACTGTATAGCCTCTCCTAGAATGCCGATTCACAGGTTTATCCAAAGAATCTGATGGGAAAAGCCCCATGTTGGGTGGATGAAACTCAAAACGGATGGTTCGGCGTGTGCAGGGACGGAGGCAGGATTTTAAGTTAAGGGGGCGATTTTGACCTCTAGTTTGGCAACTTTTTAGTTGCGGAGATTTTTTTTTTTTAGTTTTTAATGTGTGCATTTGCTAGGTAAAGACAAAATTATTCTATTTAAAACTTTTTAAAGGGCAGCTGTTTATTTGAGTAAAATTGATTTATTAGACTTAATTTTTTTTAGCTATGCTATTGGTGATTTTTGTTGTTGCACAAATGTTTTTGGGCTAGTATATGTTGTTTTAGATTTTAAATCTATAAATTTTTTTAAAGGCCTTTAAAATGAGAAAAGTGCTAGAAGTATATTGATGATATAGTGAGTGATTATTGATAAGTAAAAAAATAATGCAAGTAATAATCCAGATGCGAACCAATAAGAATTTGTACCTCAACAGTTTATAAAAATATTGTAAATAAGTTTGTATCTTTAACGTTACTCTAAAAAGATTCAATAATATTGTTAAAGTGGTAAAATGTAATTTTATAGAATAAAATTACTAAAATTAATACATATATATATATATATATAAATATATATTTTTTTAAATTAGGGGGGGCCACTGCCCCCCTTGGTCAATGAATGCCTCCGTCTGTGGTAATCCGAGTGTGGCTGGATGTGGGGGAGTGATAAGGAATGAATGTGGGCAATGGATCTCGGGCTTCACTAGATGCATAGGAGCCACAAACAACTTCATTGCTGAACTGTGGGGTCTAAGGGAGGGACTTATGTTATGCTGTAATCTTAACATGTCATTTGTTATCGTTGAACTTGATGCAAGGGCTATTGTGGATGCTATTAGTAATGATCAATATGTAAACAATGTCATATCCCTGTTTTGGATGACTGCAGGTTGCTGATCTCCCACTTTCGCCGGATTCTCTTTAAGCACTGCTATCGGGAAGCGAATCGCTATGCAGACAGTCTTACTAGGATGAGCATCATTCAAGAAATTGATTTTATTTCCTTTGAGAGTCCGCCTGTGGACGTTCTTGATGCTTATGAGGATGATTGTAATGAAGTTTATTTGAGCAGGCTGTGTCCTGTCCCTTTTGTATTTTCTTACTTTTTAATGAAATCGTCTTTAACCCAAAAAAAAAAAAGAAAAAAAAAAAGACAATTAGTTGATACAAGTATAACTACTACATTAAGAATGGCATAAACAACAATAATTACATAAACATGCAAACCTGTATACTCAACCAGAAACTGTGGCCATTTACTAAAACAGTTACTACTACTTCCTGGTGGGTATACCATAAAGAGAAATATCACTTACAAAAGAAATAGAAAAAAAAAAAAAAAAGAACACTTACATATAAAGCAAAAAAGGAAAATGATACAATAAATCATCTGGTCATATACAGTTTTATCGAGTTCTGTCTGAGTACTTTCGGCCAAACAAACAACACTATATGATATATGGCCCAATTTCCTTTTGTCAGAGCACATGAACTCACACAATTTATTATTTGGCTGCACTATTGTATTGTCAACACACAGTAACAAGACCATTAAAGCCTTTAATCTGTATAGGTTTTAGAATAACTTTATTTTTTTATAGCTGTAGTGCCCACTTCATCTTTTAGGTGGTCCTATGAACAATTCTGTTTCCACGTCCAGACTTCGTCTGTTCACTTCTCTCTGTTTGCTTGATGGGTGTAGTGGTGGCAGGCCACACTGCACATATTGATGCTACACTTATTACAAGTCGTACATAACTCAAAAAGAAACTATATATCTTCTGGGCTAGAATGTGTTCTTGTTATTATATCACAAAATAATTTAAAAGTTTCAATTACATTAGAGATAACTTAATCTCTATGCACCATCTCAGAATTTTGGTGCAAGAACTGTTTAGAGATGTCCATATAACTTGAAGTTCAAAGGAAAATTGGGACGAAACGAATTACCTTGGCACGTAACTTTGCATTCTCTTCCAATTGGGATTTCTCCTAGATAAAGCCAAATGAAAATGTCAAACACAATCGATAATATCTTGGAGATACAAACCACAGACTGTAGTGTTACATCTTTACCTGTTCCCTTAACTGCTCAATTTGCTCCCTAAATAATTGGCTCTGCGTACATATGCAAAATCAAGTGCGTTTACAGCGTCAATAATGTACTTAGCTCTATATACTAATGATATTGTATAAATGTTCTCAAATGCTGATCCTGACCATAGTTAACATCGACTGTGCTTACTCCGAAAGAAAGAAAGAAAAAGAACAGTGTGCTAACCACAAGTTTGAAGTTACTGTTCATAATATTTGTAAAAACAATTTTATATATATATATATATATATATATATATATATATGTTTGTGAAGTTGGATTTACCTTTCTTGCCCTAATTTTAGTTAGGCTTCGCTCCAACTGGTTCTCAACCTGTTGTAGCTCATCAATTGGACATAATTCCAAACCATCTCCCAAGAGTTTTCTATAATATTCAAATTTCAAAGTATAAACAGACTGTAATAGTGATAAACAAGAGAAATTACAAAGAATCTTCTAGTGCTGAGTTTTGAACTAGGTCTCGAACCGTTTAGATACTTCAAGAAGCTCGAGTTTCTTTTCCAAGCTCTGAGTGTCTTCCTTCACATGCTGCATGCAAATTAAAACAATAACCAAAACTGTATAACATGTTTACAAGCATGATCATATTATGCTATTTTCTTTGACACTTCTATGTACAAAGATAATACATTAATACTCCTTGGAGAACCATCATATATAAGTTTATCTCTCATGGAATGGTGAACCTTAACCATCATCATTTACATATATACTTCCATTCTGCCCTCAAATTCTCATGAAGGTGTTGATTGCAAGGTTGATTATGGAACTTTAGCAAATATGTTCGTTGGAATAAAAAGGGGAAATTCATATACTATTATAAACAGCTAGGTTATAGCACATTGTGAAAACGCTTTCATTGTACTATAGCATAAGACTAATTCCCAAATAAATCATAACAATATACACTTCATCCCATATATATTTCAACTTGCTGATGATGCATGGCTTCAAGAGATATATATATATATATATATATATATATATATATATATATATATGAGGGGATAATGAAATTTAAGAAAAGTTATTTAATCATGGCGGATGAGGCTGCATTTGTGCCACAATTAATGACAGATTTTCACGATGACAAAAGCTACAACTCCAGCAATTTAGTAGAGAATAATGTGCTTTCTCAATAATTAAAAGATAAATTTTCATCATTATGAAGATACAAGAATGTTGTTAGCAAAGGATTTGTATCTGGTGTTGCTAGCTCATTGTCATCTCCTATACTAAAAGCAAATGGAGGGCAAACCTGATTAGTTCCTTCAGATTTTCCGTTGAGTCCTTGGTCCTTGCATCTCTTCTGATAACGTTCTATCGTCTTGCTCATACTGAAGCATCTCCAGTTCACAACAAGAGAGAATACATGGAAACAACATTTTAACATCTTTTATTAGTACACACTTCTCATATTTGCAACTTTAAATTAATATAGGCGGCATGACTTGCCGGTATATAATGGTATCAAGATCACAAATGTTTAACAAGTTTGTAATCTTTCTCAAGTTAATCATCACTTTTGTTTAATTGTTCATTATACTAGTTGAGAGATACTGAACCACATTTCTGTACCATGAACTATGGAATGCGTTTCTATTTTGTTTATAAACTTTTGTTTTAATTTTAACCCTAAACATTACTGTTTGTTTCTATTTCTATGTGAAGACTTCCATTAATTAAATTTGGATAAATTGGTTCTCCAAATTGTAATAGAGAAATGATTTTAATGTAATCTCTCATTGCATATGAGAATGAAAGAGATATTGTATTTATAGATATAGATACATGATAAGATATAAAATGAATCAAAAATTCAAACATACAAACTTGAAATACAAATTTCAAATAGAGATTATTTACATATTATCTAACACGCCCCTCAAGGTGAAGGTTCGCTAGAGGAAAGCTTGTTATGAAAAAAATGAAAATCTCACTTCACATGTCTAGTTTATACATCGAAAACCGGATTGACAATGGGATAAGTAGCATCAATATTGTCACATCTAGTGTAGGCACAGTGGATAGTGAGATACCAGTTCACATGATAGTGATTGAATCCAAGATAGTTGGGTAACAAGTTCAGCAGCTGCTTTATACTCAAGAGGACCAAGAGACAAGCTTATGGACAAGGAAAAAAGTGAAAGCACTAGAGCTCAATATACATTTGAAAATGCTTGAAGATTGGAAGGCCATAGTGAACAGATAGATAATGCATAAATAGAAAATGCTTGAGATTGCATTAAATATGCTTGACAATACTCCAATGATCAACAGATAGATAATGCATAAATTGACAGGATTTGATCACAACAAATGCAATATCAAGCTTTATGAGGGTCAGATTTTGTAGAGTATTGACAATCTGACAATAAAGTGAAGAATTGACAAAAGACCTACCACCAGTCTTGGAAACTTTGTTGGAGGCCAAAATTAGAATGACAACACTTGTGTAAGAATGGGTGTAGACTGAGTATCAAATGTTTGCACTGATGTAAATGAGGGTTTTGGTTAATGGCTAAAAATGAATGATAATTTTTTTGGTCAAAAGACACCCATGTGTCAGTTTAGAATTTGTTTATTAAGTTAGTATGAAAGTATTGTTATATATATTGAGTTTTGTGATTGTGAGTATTAAGTTTGTGAATGGGAACTAAGAGATTTTTTTTTTTTTTTAATTAATGAAATTTAGGTTTGCTTGTATCTGTTTTTGTAAGTCAACAGGTGTATGTGTTTTCATATTCATAAGAATACTCTTTGGACTCTCATCAAACACTATGTCTACATAACCCTCTTGTAAGGTTCTATTGCATAAAGAACTGACCTCCAAGATATATATAGAACTAATATCCAATATAACGTGGATTTGTATGGCAGTTTTGAAGCCTATTGAAAATGGACAAGACAGTGAGTTGGTTTGACACTGCATCAAACAGCTCCTCCATCCGTTGAAAGCATGCCTCTAGTTGCGCATTACATTCATGTCATCTATGGCAGCATGCCTTCACCCATATGCTCCTTTTCATGTTAAAGTAGGAACCTATCCTCTAATACCTACTAATGCAGTATTGGCATGTAGAAAATGAATCTAAAACAAGCAATCAACATAATTCTTCTACAAACCTAATTTTATAAGAACTTTAGGCTAGTAGGTAGACGTGGCAAAGTTGGAACTAAACCCGTTAATCTGCTTGAACTCATAGGAAAAATATGGATATCGGCAGATGTTTTTTGAACCCATGAAAAATTGGTCAGCTCAAACCCGTTTAAGACCTGGTTGGGTCGAGGTGACTGGCATATCAACCCATTTTTTAACACATTTCGGTTTTTTTGTAGCTCTTTTTTTTCGCTTATTAACCTTAAGTATTTAAGCATTATTTAACTTAAAACATTTTAAATTTAAAGATTTTATGTATTATTTAATTTTTATTTTTGAGTGCTTTTATTTATTTGTTCTCTTCTTTATATTAAAAGAAAGACAAAAACAAAAACTTAATCATATTGTACAATATGATTAAGTTTATTTTTTTTTAATTTATATGTTTTTTATTTGAAAAAAATACAGGTCATACCGGATCAACTCAACCCTTAAAAAAACTGGGTTAGGGCTATAGGATAACTTGTTTAGCATGACTCATTTCTTATCCAAACTCAGCTGGATCCAACTTGAATAAGATTGACTTGACCCGTTTGCCAAGTCTAAGTAAGAGAAAAGGAGAAATCCTCCCCTTAAATATTTTATAAAATTCAACCAAAAAATTGATTTTCGTTTTAGAGGTTCTAGGCCCATATAAAGGCACCATAAAACTTGATTACTAGGTAACAAAAAATAATAATAATAATAATAATAATAATAGTAATAATAATAAAACACTCTAAAAGAAATCCTAATTGACACCTTTCAATATTTGGACTCTAATTTGATTAGGAAAGCACTAAAAACACCTAAAATTGAGATATTAACAATTTAAAATCTAAAATTTCAAAATTTTAGTAATTGTAGTTTGCTTGGTCAACCAATATGCCTTCATGCTCTAATACTTGAAATATGCAGCCAATTTTCTCCTAAGTTAGGGTGCTTACTTATTCACATTTAAATAAGATCAACCTAGTTCTAAGGGATAAACTCGCCCAATTAGTTCCTGCTCCAAATATTCCTTAATGCATTGGTCAAAAGCAACTAACAGCCAAAAGCAACCTTGATTTTTCACTGAGAACGAACTTTTTTTACTTTAAATATTTTACGTGATTGAAAATTTCATCTTCTTCAGTGCAAACATCAAACAGGTATAACAGTACTTGAAGCTTATGAGCCAATAGTGATATGGAAATGTCAAACAAGAAGAACAATAATATTACGGTAATTAGAGTTAATCAAGTTTCAAAGTTAAATGAAATTTAAATATGAAGATTAGCAAGTTCATGCGATGTTGAAGATTAAGTACTTTTTTATAACTAAATAAAACCTACATGGTAATTAGTATAAAAAGTTTAAACTTGGAGAACTGCTTTAATGAGGCAATTCTTGATAAAATAAATCTCACTTGGGGGTGTGCAGCCCACTTGCCCATCTGCCAAAACTGACTTACCTGTTGGGTCAATTTTTAGGGGTTGATGGTTGCCAAAAAAAATATGTATATGTTATAGGTTGAATTAGGTTTGAGTCAAGAGATTCACAAATCCGCCTAACCCACCTATATTTTTAATATATATTATATGTTTTTGGTAATTACTCTTTTACCACTCTCCCTAATATATATATATATATATATATATATATATATATATATATAAAATAAAAAAACCTAACTTATTTTCTCATTTTAACTCTCAGTCTCTCACTTTCATCTCTCCCTACTTAGGATTTGAGTACAATGATGCTACTCTTTAGAATTTTCAAAAGATGGCAGGAGGCAACAAACAGTTGTAATACTGCAACTATTCTATTTTGTTTCAAAACTGTGTTTAGATAAAACTATTTGTTTTAGGTTTTAAGACCTTAGAAACTAATGTATTAAAACTTCAATATGTATTATGTTAGCAAACCATGATCAAAATATAGAGTCTAGGTTTAGGCTTGCTCAAAGTGTGTTTAACTGTAAAATTGGAATCTAGTGATTGCATGATTTATTGGACAAAATCTGCAAGGCTCGATCGATCGAAAATTAGGCTTGATCGATCGAACCACGTGCAAATTTATTTTTTTGCAAAAATTACAATTCAGCTCAAGCCCATTTGACGTGTAGGGTTTTATGTTTTACTCCAAGTATAAAAGAAAAAGCCATAACTACGTTTTAGAGGTTTTTTGAGTGTTGTGTGGTGAATCTTTTGTGAGATTTAGAGGTGTTTACTTTCATACACACACATAAGATTATCAAGATCAAGATTTGAGTCAAGAGCTTGATGATCGCTTCAGTTGCTGTTTAAAGAACTTAAAGAAGATCTGAAACCTTTGAGTAAAGTCTCAAAGTCACAAGTAGGAGAACTTGTGGTTACAGCAGATCAAGAAAAGAAGTAATCCATGGACTCGGAGCTGTCACGTAGTTATGGTAGTAAGTTTTCTACAAGAGGTAGCAATAGGATGTTAGTGGTCTAAGTCTTATTGTAAAAACTTCAATTCTTTCATAATAGATCTGTCCTCTCCAAGTTTTTTACCGGTTAGGTTTTCCTGGGTCATTAGATCTTTGTGTTCTTTACATTCCGCATTATATTTATTTACACATATTTGTTTAACCTAATTTTAATTAACAAACTTGTTGATCAACTTGGCTTAATATTAAGTTAAACATATTGTGTTAAGGGATCAAAAATTAACAATTTTATATCTCATTATCAAAATGTCATTTGGTTTAATTATTTATGTTGGTTTGATAATTTGTGTATGGTGCTATGCTTGGAATTTTTGGAAGATGGTAGGGTCACTTGTAATACTACTAGTTGATGTTATTCTAATGCTCATGTTTTTTTTATTAATAATAAAAAAAAATGACCAACCAAACTCACGTGGGTTGGGTTGAACCCCTGTGTAATGAGTTGGGTTAGGTTAAGGTTTTTTTAACCTAATCATAGTGAGTTGGATTGAAAAAACCTCTCAACCCAACCCATGAACACACTTTCATTTTCACTTTAATGTGATTCTTCTTCCCATGGTGTTTGCAGTGCCTAATAGGTATTTGCAAGTGATTTAAACATTCTGGGAGAAAAAAGTAATTTAAACAAAAAAGAAGATAAATATTAAGAAGAAAATTAGTAAGACAAACTTTAGTAATGCTAGACAAACGAACACCCCAAGCAAAAAACTTCTTCAAACATACATGCAAACTTCTTCAAACATACATGCACGACCATCATTTTCCTTTCTCAATTTTAAAGCCAAATGACTTCTAATGGGGAACTAAAAATTGAACAGTCTCCAGTTTGTCCATAAGAGTCATCCAGAGCCAAAGGTCAGCCCAAAATAAGGAGGTCATCCATGGACATAAGAAGGCCGTCCATGGACGTGAGGGTCGTCCATCAAGAAAGTGCCTAGATGACCCCCAGCACTTAGGAAATTTCCAGAAATGGATTTATCTACAAAAGCTTGTAATTCGGACCACGTGCTACCAAATCTTTGTTCATCGCTATTAAATACTTAACTTCCAATGGCAGTTGTAGAAGATAAGATTGAATATTTTAACTTCTATAACAGTTGTGGAAATTAAGTCTAAACTTTCTAACTTCCACAAATATTGGGGAAGTTAATAGACAAGTAACTACTCCAAAAACTCACTATATAAGGACTCATCCACATCAAACAAAAGTAAGTTTTTACTATTCTTAAAAAGTTAAAATTCTTAAGTCCCAGAGAAAAAACTAACTTAAGCATCGGAGGGTTCTTGGCTGGTTCAACCCGGTCTCCTTTAATCTTGTGTCTTTTTCTTTTCAGGCCTTCCAAGCAATCACTAGCTCATTAAAACCTGATGCATTTAGCTTACTAATTGTCCATGCATTGTCAATTTCTATCAGGTATTTTAGGTGTCGGTTATTTTCACACAGATATAGTTGTAATCTTTGCAAAAGTTTACTTAAAAAGACAAAAATTCAATGTCATATGTAATCATTTGGTGCGGTTAATGTTGCAGTTAAATGAAACTTGTCACTGTGCAAGTCTAGAGAATTTTGATCAAACAAATTAAGCAATTTAAAAAAAAAAAAAATCGGACAGAAGTTTAGCCTGATTTAGATCAAGTGAACCTCTTAATAACTTATGGAAAGCAACCGACTTTTTCCTCTCAGTTCATTTGTAGCCGATCAACCCTTGATTTGTACACCTTATAACAACGATAAAATAACCCTAATATATATTCCATAAAGAAAGATAGAACAAGTATTCAAGAGAAAACCTCTGTTCAAGTGTTCAAATCTTTCACGCTCTCCAATTGATATACACTTGAGAGGAAATTTCACTACCAAACACATGATCACCATCTATTTTGTTAGGGTGCTGTTATGAAATGTTTAAACCACGAAGATGTTGCAAAATCTTCAAGTGGCCACGTAGTAACCAAAAGATTGGTTTGGGGGTCGGTGATAGACTTGCAGTATTAAATCACTATGAAGACTAAAGGTTGGTTCAGCTATTACAACAGAAGCAAAGAGCTCGAATACAGTGTCTATTACATGTGTTGGATGTCTAGTAAGTTAGTCTGTATTGCAACAATCTCTAAAATGGATTTGGTAAGTTAAGCTTTGTGTAGTGTTTTTACAGTTTTGGATTTTTACTCCGTAAACAAACCCTTTTCTCTATGTGCGTGTATATTTGTTCTCTGTTGTGATTACGTTTTTCATGTTGCACTTGAACATGTGTAAACTACCGTGAATAATTGAATAAATAACTATAAGTGATAGATAAGCCGGTTAGGGATCTAAATGCATTTTTTCAACTTTAATAATCTAATTAACTTTTAGTTGTGCCCTAGTTTCAGTCATTTGTATAAATGTTAGTAGTACAAATTGTATATTTATAAGGAGATTTCTTGCGAAAGAGGGCTTATGTTGCTGATATCTTTTTTTCTTTTTTCTCAAACTTAATAATGCTTAACTTAATGCTCAATTAGAAGGACTGGACTTGCAATTTGCTCGGTCCAACTGCATTTTTACCGTATGCAAATCTTAAGTTTAATGTAGATTAGGGAGGTGCAATCTGCTAGATCATGCTTCACATATATGCTCCAAACTTCTAAAATCCAGCTAAGCAAAAACTAGGTTGCAGTACTGTGACATCCTGAAACTCCAGCCGGTTTACCTCTTTTCCCGTGAGTGACTCCAACGACATCATAAAAGAGAAGGGAAGAAGATAAGAAAAAATGGAACCAATAAATCATATTAACTTTTCAGTAAGAAGTGACATCTCTAATTATCAACACTTTAGTCACTGTCCCAATCATGAACGGAGCATATAACTTTCCCAATTACTATGCACGAAGCAGCATATATATAACTTCCTTGATTAAGCGTATCAAAAAAAAAAATTAGAATTTCCTAATTAAGATGCACGAAGCAGTTAAAACTTAAAAAACCACTTAAATAACAAAAACAACAGAATACTTTTTATTTAATTAGCTAATAAACCAATCCTTAGGTAGGACTTTACGAGTAAAAATGAGGTGTATTAGCTTGCTTATTTGCTGGTAAAGATTCCTAGTCAAGGAGCAAATCTAATTATTATCTATTTCCCATCAAATGACAATCAAACATCTTTTCTCTCTCAAATAATGCATGTAACTTGATAAAAGACGAAGCAAAAAAATTAGTAGGTTGAGGTCTGAATCATAAGTTTATGGCTCATTCACAATTTCAAATAAATTTAAATATCCTGTCTTATTTAAGGCTTGAAAGAAGTAGAAGAATCATTATAATTACACATGACAAAAAAGTTTTATTTTACTAAACTACAACAATGTAGTTTTAGTCTCAAAAACTTTGAGATGGAGGCAACCACATGTATTCTTCATCATTACTCTATCCTAACTTAAATCATATATAGAAACCACCTATGTCTTATTCTTTATTGATGTATTAATCTCTCTTCTATGCACATTATTAGAATATCTCAAGCAACGGCTCTCCCATGTCTTTTCACTAATAGGAAACACCTATATCCTTTAAACTAATTTTTTACATTTCATGTCATATCTTTGTATTTTTATTCATCCATCTTAATATTCTCATTTTACTTATACTTATTTTATGAACATATTGCTTTTTTACCGTTCAAACATTTAGTAATTAAACTGGATTTTTTGTTGTCTCAATAAGCTAAGTGTTAAATTAACATGCCCTTAAACAAAAATATGACTCTTGATTGAGTTAGATTTTAAGCAGGATTTCTACAGTTGATCACTTGATCCCATATATACTTATATAATTAATATATTTATTTACCAATATTTCCACAAAAAATTTATTTATTTACCAATACTGCTTAAAGCAAGTGGTCATAAACAAGTACAATTAACACCAATATCAAGGACAAGTTAAACCAATAGGTATATGGAGATGTTGGTGATCAGAGGTCCAATACTTTTCAAAAACATTATCAATAGTACCAGTAAGAACATTGAGTACAATGTCTTTCTCAGAAGTCAGAAGGCACTCATTTTATTTTCCTTTTTTTTTGAGATACGAAGACACTCAAACAGTCACAAGATTCCAAGTTTCTTGTCAGTCACCAATGACTTAGACGTAATCAAGGGGTCGTTTCTATAAACAATTTTTAGATTAGCTACAAAATCGACAGAACAACAAATATTATAGTGTTCCATGCTTTTAGTATCACTGAATTCGAAACCGTTTTAGTGATAGGGTAAATTGGCTCATGCTCTCTCAGAAAAGCAATAGTAAAAACGCTGTTTTTCAGGCAGGCAATAGATGGAGATATCTGAAAGATTAGTTTCTTCTGTTGATTTAAAGATGAAATCTCTCTCTCTCTCTCTCTCCCTCTCCTTGCACAAAAGCAACAAACTAACACTACCTATGACCATGAAATAACTATTTAAAAATATTGGACAGTAATGACCATAGTGGATAAAAAATCTCCAAGACTATTTGGAAGATCACACCTATGGACCATGAAATAAGGAGATGAACATTGTAAGCAACAAGAGAAAGAAAAAAAAGTAGATGAAAATATTGGAGAAAAATAACAACAGTCATGGAAAATCTCCAATATTGTTTGGAAGATCAAGACAGGAAAACTGGAAACACAATGAACAAAATCAGTAGGCAATTAATGTTAAATGAAGACGAGAGAGATCAGATGCCTTTGACATAATTAAATTAAATTAAGCGCGTTAATAATCATGATACTCCTATAATAAAATAAAAAAAATCATGATACTTATCTACATGGTATAGGTGTCGTACTAGCCTCAGTAAATTTTAGTACTACAATTACTGTTATATATTACTATCTATTTATTTCTGTACATAATTAAAATTCAACAAAAAAAAAAACACTTTTTTTAGCAAATCACCAATTATTCTTTCCTTGCCAACTATTATTTTAGCACAAATCTTTTTGGTTTTCTAGAAGAGACAATTTAAGAAGGCTCAATTGTCCGAGATGAATTTCTAGATCCATGAATTTATCAACCAAATGATGAAGACGAAAACAACAAGAAATTATGGTTCTTAATATGAGTAAAATTGAGAATCTAAAACGTACCAAGAGCTTGAGAACTCGTAGAGCTTTCCTCTAGGAGAGAATATGATCAGTGCAACTTCAGCATCACATAGAACTGAGAGCTCAAAGGCCTTCTTTAGCAGCCCATTTCTTCGCTTTGAAAAGGTTACTTGCCTGCTTGCTGCATTTTCTATGCGCTTCATCTGAGTTTTTCCCCTCACCATTTCTTGCAGTACTCTAAACTCTCCAAACAAGAAGAGCGAATTTCCAGGAAAAAAACCCAGAAAATAAAATGATGAACTTTATGGAAATCTGAACCGAAGCAGAATAGACAGTGGATCTAAAATCAAAGCTTGCAAACTACTATGCAAGACCCAGATACGGTTTCCCAAAATAGAAACCCGGTTAACGAAATCTAGAAAAGAAAAAAAAAAAACAAGAACAAAAAAGAAAACTAAAATTAGTGAAGCAAAGATGGGAGAGATCTTAGAAACCAAGAAAGAGAGATTGAGAAAATCTGAGAAACCCTAAAAAAAATGCCCAGGAAAATAGAGAAACCATATATATATATAAGATTGACTGATTGATTTGATTTGATGAGCTTATCTACTTTGTTATTGGCATTTTTAGGAGATAGCTAGAAGTAGAAGAAGCCAACCACAACCCTAGACAATGAATAAAGAAAGAATATATAGTAGGTCTTAGAACCTAATCTCTTTCTTTTTTGGGTAAACATAATGGAAAAAACAGACACCTCCCAAAAGAAGAAAAACAGGAATAAGTGCCAAATACATGTGTGAACCCAATGAGACTATTCCTCAATCCAACTCTGGATTTTCTTTTTTTTGCTTGTTTAGAGGCATGGAAATTCGGTGCCTATTGCGTGTTTTGACGCAACGTGGATAAAGAGAGACTGACAACCACTCAATCCGGTGACACTAAAAGAGGGCAAGGGCAAATAGAAATAGGTGTGTGAAGTGGAAGACAACAAACATTCCTGTCGGTTGCCAGTTATACCCAGACAGGCTGGAACCCCCGATTTAAAGTAGCAGGGAAATTTGGAGCACCGGTTGGGCACTCCATCAAAACCTTCCTCTTCGGAGTGTAAACCGTAAACAAGTTAAATAAACAATGGTTTGTCCGTACGAGAGAGAGTTTAATTTTTGAAGAAGCCGAGGTCGTCCGTACTATGAAAATAAGAAGTGGACCTATCATGACTTGCCACCTCTGCTCCTGTGGGTGATATTATTTAGACACTGTCACGTGGCTAGTCCTTCTGTGGTTCTTCAGCTCAGGACTTTTTCTTTTTTCTTTTTCTTTTTTTCCATTCTTTTTCTGTGGTTATTATTGCTAGTCGTGTCAGATGGAGGCATACATATATATACATATAATAATATCATAGTAGATTAGGTTTATGTTTTTTACAGTAGCACTGGTTTTCGGGGTGCGAAGCTTGAGTTTGAAGCTCTCGTTAGGACCACAGACAGTAGGAATGCTATCATAAATAATTGTGAAACAAAACATACCCACCCTTCTTTTTTTAATTTTAAAAAACAAATAAGAATGAAGTTTATTAATCATAATTTCTAGTTTTCTTTTATGGGAACATAATAACTAATTAATATGTCTATTATTAACTGTATTGATTATCTATAACTAGGGGAGTATTCAACTGTTGAGCCAAAAAATAGTGGTCTATTCACTATAAAATGTTTTTAAGCAAATTCTAAGCTTAGGTCTATACAAAGTACAAACTACCCCACCTAATTTAATTTGGTTTGACCGGATTATATGCTTAAATGGTTTAATTAAAATTTCGAATGAATTAAATTTTGGTTATCTGTTCATCGGATCTAACTGGACGGATTGGTTAAGTTTTAATAACAATTTTAGAGTTGATTGTTGGACTTTGCTTGATGAATCTATGAACCTTATTGGCAAATGATGGGTATCATATCCTAGCATTGTATCATAACAATCGAGTTTCTTCTTACCTTGAGCCAGAAGGCTTATTGTGAGTGGAGACGAAATAATACCATCATAGAGAGAACCACATTAGGAAGGTCAAGAAAAGCTATGATGAATTGCCTATTCTTTTATCCCCAAAAAAATATGTATGTGAAACTCAACTTTGCAGGGCAAAGTTGATTGAAGAATGAAGACACTTCTATGATGAAGTCAAAAATAACGGATCGCTTTAGTATTTTGGCAGTACATAGTTTAACTACAAATAGATAAAACAACATGGACACGGTGGTTTGATCTAGAGACAATGACGACGAGATCAAAGAGATCTAGGGGTGGGTGGTTGGCATTAGTAGACCCCATCACGATAATCCGATCAGTTCATTGCTGGATTGCTCAATTGGGTTACAGTGGTTCGATCAATTCATGGGTGGCTCTTTGGTGCTCCTTCGTTTGTGCTTAAGCTCTCCTCTCTTCTCTTTCTCTCTCTCTTTGGTTCTGAGGCTGGAAATGAAATGTAGGAAAATAGAAGTATAGTTCATTTTACACCAAAACTTATCATATTTTACAATCAAAGGGAAAATGATTTCAAGTTGATTGGGTTTTTCAATCCATTAAAACACCCGTAAGGCTGTAAAATATTTTCAGTTAAATCAAACACAGCCTAAATCAACCAATTTCTTTTATAGGGTTATTGGAAATGACGTTTATGTCCAATTTATTGGAATGCATGTATGAAACTCTAATTTTTTTTTCAAATAATTTATAGTTAATCTTTATTTGTTGATACATCTGTGAGAAAACATGTCAAGGATTTTGTCTTATTTAATTTTGGACATATTTTTCATCCAAAATTATTTGGAGGAAAATTCCTTCCACACTATTATACGATGACAACACAAATTGATGTTCATGTGTATAGTTAATCACATGACTTACTTAAAAACTACATGATTTTTTTAAATAACTTAAGTCATCAAAAAATTACACATTGATAGTCATTGAAGTGCCATGAATAGATTGAAGGAAATTTCTCTAATCCAATTTGAAGAAAAAAATTTATCATTTAATTTTCTTATTTTGAACTATCTGTTCTTCCCAAATGCCAAAAACAGCAAATAATAACATGAGAGCGGATGTTGTAAGCCTTTAAGTGGCAGAGCTGCATATCCCTTCAGACGAACAAAATTGGAGAATATATGACAAAGAAATAAATATAATGCCAGACTTTGCATAAAGTATTATGTACAGAGTTTTATCCGTACTTTCTTTCTTTCATTCCTTTTTATTAAATACTTTAAAAAGATCAATGATATTTTAGTTTAGTGATAATTTACTTTAGGATTTAGCTTATTTTATCGTTTCAATGAATTCTAGAGAAAAAAATCTTCAAAAGGAAGGATAAATGAAGGTCTATTAAAATTTATGTTCCTTTGAATATATGAGGTTTTCATAATACTTTTTACCATCAAGTCAATGGTTTTTCTTCTTCTCTGTACACATAATTTAATCATGCATCTTTTTTTTTTTTTGAATGATAATCATGTGTGGGGACATAATTTTCAGACCAAGCCCAAAATGTAAGGGATCTTGGCTCAGTGAACCCAGTACAATAAATTTGTAGAGAGTGGGTCAAAGAGCTAGGCTTTAGTGCTTAGATAACAGTTAATATGGTTTTGAATGATGAGCCAACAAGAATTGAACCCGGTTTGGCGAGAAAGTTGGTTCTCGGCACAGTCCGAGGAGCTCTGTTCTAGCATATATTAGATGACCATGGTTACAGGAGTTGTTGAGATTCTTCTAGTGCTTTCTCTTTTCCTTTGTTTTTATCCCCCATTCTCTGAGATCTCTACCCTTATTTACATTACATCTCTCCCTTCATCATTACCCTACACGTGGACCACATGTGGACAGTTGATGGTTGTCCCATTAGCCCCCTCTAAAAGTCTTCTGGGGTGGCTGTAAGGCTGCTATAATACTGTTCAGAGATTACTTCCTCATTAATGCGGTGATAGCAGTTTTTTCTTAGATATTTTTGAGTCTTTATCCCTCTTATACGTTCATAATGCTCGTTGCTATCATTAGAACTTCCTAGAAGGTCATCTTTGATCATTAGGATCTATACCAGATTTACATTTGGCTTTATCCGAGAAGATAGTACTCCTCGGACTCTGACTACCCATGCTTCTCGGCCAAACCCACATGCTTCTCGGCCAAACCCACATGCTCTCAGCCAAAACCACATGCTCTCGACCAAATCCCAAAATCCATGACCCCACAATAGCTCCTCAAAACTCCGGTTTTCTTCTCGCATCCAAGGAGAAAAGTGGGGTTTTGAATTCTTAAGAGTTGATTCTGCTTTGATCCTTTGATTTACACTCGTGGGAGTGTCGTTTCAAGCGCCCCATATTTATACTGTGAATTGCTCCTTTCAGAGCTACTAATCTGAGGATTTGGTTATAATCTTGGACCTGTCTTGACACTTAGTGAGAAACAAATAGATGTTGTGGAATGATAATTTCTCAAAGTATGTGGTCCGAGGACCGAGACATGATCAAGTTTATAGTTTAAATACCTTGAAGAGAGATGTCATGAAGTGTTAACTTTCTCACATCATCTGGTCCAAGGACCAAGGCATGATTGAGTTATAGTTTAAACACGTTGAAGAGAGAATGTCATGAAGTGTTAACTTTCTCACATCATCTGGTCCGAGGACCGAGGCATGATTGAGTTATAGTTTAAACACTTTGAAGAGAGAATGTCATGATGTGTTAACTTTCTCACATCATCTAGTCCGAGGACCGATGCATGATTGAGTTATAGTTTAAACACTTTGAAGAGAGAATGTCATGATGTGTTAACTTTCTCACATCATCTGGTCCGAGAACCGAGGCATGATTGAGTTATAGTTTAAACACTTTGAAGAAAGAATGTCATGATGTGTTAATTTCCCCAAAGCAGGAGGTCCGAGGACCCAGCATAGCTAAAGTTCTGTTTAACTACTTCAAAAGATGCCAGTGTGTGTTAATTTTCCCAAAACAGGAGATTTGAGGACCCGGCATAGCTAAGGTTCTGTTTAACTACTTCAAAAGATGCCAGTGTGTGTTAATTTCCCCAAAGCAGGTGGTCTGAGGACCTGGCATAGCTAAGGTTCTGTTTAACCACTTCAAAAGATTAGAAGATGTCAATATATACCTTCAAGAACTAGCCCAGCCACAAAGCCCTTTTGAATTGCTCATATGTTGGTGCCACTTCCTCTAATGGAGGTTCAGCGAACTCAGCCACCAAATTCGCGAGGACCTAGCCCCTGTCAGAGGTACGAGGCATGTACTTGATGTCAAAAGCCCCCAGAATTGTGCCCCATTCAGCAATCCTCCCCGTATAATCCGCACTTTGTAGTATAGACCTGAGCGGAAGCTAAGTTAGGACAACAACTGTGTGCCACATGTAGTGACTTGCTCACATAGCAAACTGGCCACCATAATGGCTTTCCCCAAGGACTCTTACTGATGGGGGGCTTAATTGTATCATATCTAACCGTTGCACTCACTATCACACAAGCTCTCCCCACAGACGGCGCCAATTGTGGGGACACAATTTTCAGACCAAGCCCAAAATGTAAGGGATCTTGGCCCAGTGAACCCAGTACAATAAATTTGTAGAGAGTGGGTCAAAGAGCTAAGCTTTAATGCTTGGATAACAGTTAATATAGTTTTGAATGATGAGCCAACAAGAATTGAACCCGGTTTGGCGAGAAAGTTGGTTCTCGGCACAGTCCGAGGAGTTCTATTCTAGCATATATTGGATGACCATGGTTACAGGAGTTGTTGAGATTCCTCTAGTGCTTTCTCTTTTCTTTTCTTTTTTATCCCCCATTCTCTGAGATCTCTACCCTTATTTACATTACATCTCTCCTTTCATTCTTACCCTACACGTAGACCACATGTGGACAGTTGATAGTTGTCCCATCAACCCCCTCTAAAAGTCTTCTAGGGTGGCTGTAAAGCTGCCATAATACTGTTTAAAGGTTACTTCCTCATTAATGCAGTGATAGCAGTTTTTCCTTAGATATTTTTGAGTCTTTATCCCTCTTGTACGTTCATAATGCTCGTTGCTATCATTAGAACTTCCTGAAATGTCATCCTTGATCATTAGGATCTATACCAGATTTACGTTTGGCTTTATCCAAGAAGATAGTACTCCTCGGACTCTGACCACCCATACTTCTCGGCCAAACCTACATGCTCTCGGCCAAAACCACATGCTCTCAGCCAAATCCCAAAATCCATGACCCCACATCATGCATCTATTAGTTATCAATAAGAGATTTTATCAATTAAACTAACTAAAATTTACTATACATGTCATTTCAACTACAAAATAATTAATTGTACATTTGTATTATTTTTTTCAAAATCAAGGATCTGTATTACCTTAAAGACACTTATAAAATAATAAATTTACATCTATAATATATATGATAACAGTCTTTTGACTTTTTGCCGAATTATTCTAATGTTTCCGCATAACTACCTTTTTTTTCCTTAAAAAACAATAATATTACCGCATCAACTTTTGAAAGTTCATGTTTTCTCACATTATCATTAATATAATACATTTCTTAATTTGATTTTTAAAGTTATAAAAGTGCTAAAATATATAGATTAAACTATAATTAGAACTCATTGTCTTTTTGAATCAAACAATCCAACACCAAATGAATTTTGATTAATTATGTTTGATCTTCTTTAAACAAATTATAATTAAATTAAGTAAGTTCTTTTCTATAACCAAATGATTTTTTATTTATTAATACTCATGAATGTCTACATATATAAACATTTTATGTTGAACTTTTCCATGCATTGCATGGGTTAGCAACTCATATTTGCTTTTTAGAACTCAAATAGAAAGCTAAACAAATTGTGATTAAATTATGGTTGAGATTTTATAAACAAATTCTAATTAAATTGGGTAAGTTTTTTTTAATCTCTAATTTGAATTTTTATTTTTTAATAGTTATTAATTATATATATATATGACATATAAATATCTCTTGTTAAATTTCCAATGCTATGCAAAATGTAGCGACTAGTTAGTATTATATATTCAAACACTTATTATGAAAATTTTATTATGATCTTAAAACACTTATTATGAAAGGTCCAGTTCTCACAGTGGATAAGGATAGCCAGCACCAAAAGTTAAAACCACCTTCATCATTTGGGTTTGAACATCATTGACAATTGCCCACCTAACCAAATGTAAGAGAGGTGCAATGTCATTTAACAAGGGTAGTTAATTTTTGTCTTTGTTAAAGTTTCTTTATTGGGAAAAACAACCAAAAATGAAAAAGAAAGAAAAAAGAAGAAGAGAGATTTATAAAGATTTGATTTCAATTGATGGAGAAGCACCACCAGCTGCCTAACATGCACAGTAGGGCCGAGAGTACACTGGCTCGTGAGTTGTGAGTTGTGACCCAATTTCAGAGACCAGACAGTGGTCCCTCATACTTTTTTTCCTCACACCTACTTAGCCCAAAATGCTACTTTACCATGGGACCCCATGGGCTCAATGCACCCCTCAGATCCTGTGATCTGATTCGAGCTATCTGGGCTCTACAGACTAAACTAAAGGCAAAAGGTATAAAGTAATAGTGTTCTTAATAGTAAAGTCGAGAAAAAAAAGTTGCATTATAATTAGTTTTACTTTTTTTTTGCAATCAAATCGACCAGTCTTTACTTTGGCAAATCCATAGATTGGTTCTAGTTCTACTTAAGAGGGTGTATATGACCAGATGATGTGAAATTTGAGCCCTGATTAGGGCCTTTCAGCTTAAATGAATATGGCCCAAATTACCAAATGTCCACTTCTATGCGAAAAAGAGTTGAACAATCCCAAAGCACCTGAAGATTGTTTGCTTTTGTTACAAAAGTTACCTTTAAACCCGGCCCATGGAACAAGTTTGTTCCTCATTGCACCTCACTATATCTGGAGTTTTTGAGTGCCCAAAACTGTTTACCACTAATGGTTAGTCCAGGAAATTTTTTAGGGGATAATTAAAAAGCTTGAATTATACAAAATATAATAAAAGAGATCTTGAATATATCGACATTGCAAAAAAAGAAATGCAAAAAAATGAAGTTTTACAATTACTTTTTCTGATGCATGATTCATTTTTTATAATTGTTGCATGATAGTATCATTATCAATACTACTAACTACATCGTTTTCAATGTGCACGACCAAGCAGTCATTCATCCATTTATCTTCCATTCGATTTCACAATTCATTCTTTATATATTTCATTGCCAAAAAACTTATTTCTAGTGTAACAATCGCAATAGGAATACTTTAATTTATTATTAAATAGTTTTAGTCTTTACTCTTTTTAATTCTTTTATTTAACCATTCAACTGTAGTAGTCACAATAAGAATACTCTAATTTACTATTAATTAGTTTTAGTTTTTAGTCTTTACAATTCTCTTATTGATCTCTGTAATATATTAAATATCTTCTTCTTCTTCTTCTTTTGTTCATAGCATTACTCAATTAAGATTTTTTTTTTGTTGGCTTTTTTCCTTTTACTTAAAAATGTTAAGATAAAAGTTGGTGTTGAATAAGTTTGTTGTTGGGCTTCCTTTAGGATGTTCAAATTTTTATTTTAGGGTGGTCAAAAGACTCAAAAAAACATTATTATTGTTGGGTTCTAAGACTTTAGGTTTAAATGTATTAGAACTTCGATTTGTAATGTTGGCAAACCATGATCAAAACGTTTAGTCTGTTTTAGACTTACTCAAAGTATGTTTAAGTGTAAAGTTAGAATCGAGTGTTCAGCAGGATTTATTGTGTAAATCTGCCTGGCTCGATCGATCAAAAATTAGACTCGATCGATCAAAGCTTGTGCAGATTATTTTTCTGCAGAATTTTCTAACTCAGCTCAAGCCTGTTTAACGTGTAAGGTTTTATGTTTTGTCTTAAGTATAAAAGGGAAAACTCTAACCATGTTTTAGGGTTGTTTTTTATGCTGTGTGTGTTCTCTTGTGAGATCTAGAGGTGTTTGCCTTCACATACACTTAAGGTTATTAAGATCTAAATTGATGTCAAGAGCTTGGTGATTAACTCAATTGCAGATTCAAGAGCTTAAAGATATACAAGCGGGAGTGCTTGTGCTTGCTCGAAATCCAAGAAAGAAGTAGTCCGTAGACTCGGAGCTGTCACGTGGTCGTGGTAATAAGTTTTCTACTCGAGGTAGCAAGTTTTCTACTCGAGGTAGTAATAGGATGTTAGTGGTCTAAGTCGCTTTTGTGTAAAATTCAGCTCTTTCATAGTGGATTCAGTTTATCTTGAGGATAGTTAGGTTAAATCATTCCCAGGTTTTTTACCGGTTTGGTTTTCTTGGGTTATCATATTACTATGTTCTTTATTTTTCGTACTTTACAATGATATGATATATTTGTGTTAACCTAGATCTGTTTAATTTGACTAAGTAATCACATGGCTAATTAACTAGGTTAATCTGGTTGTGTTTAAGGGGTCTAAAAATGAACAAGTGGTATCAGAAAAGGTTAGCTCTAGTGTTTAGATCCTTTGATCTAAGAGCTGATCCTTGACCCTTGTTGTCATGGATTCTTGGAAAATATTTTTGCTAATATGTCAACTTGTCTACTTGTTGTTTTTGTCTCTTGTTGCCTTTGTTAAATCTTTCCTTGAGCATCTTGGTTTAATTACATGTAATGATAATTATTTGTGTTATACTGCTTTAACTGCCTTAAAGGCACGTGATTCTTGTCTTTGGCATCTAGATAGTGGTTGTTCCAGGCATATGATAGGAAATAAAGTTTTATTCAAGACACTCTTTGAAGGAAAGATTGGGACAGTCACGTTTGGAGATGGAAGCAAATCTGTGATCAGAGGCATTGGAACTGTGGACATTCCAAGGTTGCCGACCTTTGAAGATAAAGCTAAATGGGTTGTGTTTTTGAGAGATAAAGCTAAGGCTCTTGAAAAGATGATACATTTGTGCAAAAAATTGCAAGTTGAGAAAGGAACTGCGATAGCCAGAATTAGAAGCGATCATGGAAGGGAATTTGAAAACACAAAGCTGGCTACCTTCTGTAATGATCAAGGCACACGTCAAGAGTTCTCTTCACCCAAGATTCCACAACAAAATGGAATAATGGAATGAAAGAACAGGGTTGTTCAAGAGGTGGCTCGTGTAATGCTACATAACAAAAAGATGCCCAAGTCCTTCTGAGGAGAAGCAGTTAACACTTCTTGTCATACACTTAACCGGGTGTATTTTAGACCTAAGTCCAATAAAACTCCTTATGAACTCTTGAGAGGAAAGAAGCCTATTGTTAAATACTTCCGGATTTTTGGAAGTGACTGTTATATTCTACATGATAGGGAGAACCTAGAAAAGTTTGATGCAAAGAGTACAAGAGATACTTTCTGGGATACTCCTCCACTAGTAGAGCTTACCAAGTATACAATCTAAGAACTAAAACAGTCATGGAGTCTTCTAATGTGGCGATCAATGATGAATTGTGTACAGAAACTCAGTTAGAAAACATTCATCCGGTTCATGAAAAAACTGTGGAAGTTGATGACCCTATTCCTAATGATTATATTGGGAAACATAGTGATGAAGAGTTGTTATTGTTGAATGATGTTGTTTCAGTACCATCAAGTTCAGAACCATCTACACCGGTTCATGAAACTCAACAAAGATAAAGTGAGTCTAGTCCTTCATCAGAACAAAAAAGTACTTCCACATCTCTGGTCAAAGGTCCCTCTTAAAGAGCAAAGTTAAATCATCATATCACAAAAATATTAGGTAGTCTGAATGATAATATAAAATTGAGATCCAAAACTTTGAATGTAATTACTCACTCATGCTATCTATCACAATTTGAACCGAAAAAGGTGGATGAAGCCCTTCAAGATGTTGATTGGGTTAATTCTACGCATGAAGAACTTCATCAATTTGTTCGAAATGATGTGTGGGAATTAGTTCCTAGATCGAAAGGAGTCAATGTGATTGGAACTAAGTGGATATTTAAGAACAAGTCAGATGAACATGGAACTGTTATCAGAAATAAATCAAGGCTTGTTGCTCAAGGGTACACACAAGTGGAAGGGATTGATTTTGATGAGACTTTTGTACCAGTAGCTAGACTAGAATCCATTAGGATACTTTTGGCCATAGCAAGTCATTTGAATTTCAAGTTGTATCAAATAGATGTTACGAGTGCTTTCTTGAATGGCATGTTGCAAGAAGAGGTATATGTTGAACAACCAAAGAGTTTTGTTGATCCTCACAGACCGGATGATGTCTACAAATTGAAGAGAGCCCTCTATGGTTTGAAACAAGTTCCAAGGGCTTGGTATGATAGATTAACTGCATATCTCACTGAGCATGGCTTCAAAAGAGGATTTGCAAATACTACTCTCTTCATATGAAAGGATAAAGATTACTTTGTAATAACTCAAATTTATGTTAATGATATTGTTTTTGGAGCTACTAATAATTCTCTTGCTCAATCTTTTGCAAATGAAATGAAGGCAATGTTCGAAATGAGTATGGTTGGTGAACTAACTTATTTCTTGGGATTGCAGGTGAAGCAAACAGATTCTAGAATTTACATCAACCAAGAAAAATATGCAAGAAATCTAGTTAAGAGATTTGGACTTGACAAGACTGCACATGCTAGAACACCAATGGCTGCAAATGCAAATTAACCAATGATCCATCAGGTGAGTCGGTTAATGTTACATTATATAGAAGCATGAATGGTTGTCTTTTATATTTAACTGCTAGTCAACCTGATATTGCTTTTAGTGTTGGTGTCTGTTCTAGATTTCAATCTAGTCTGAAGGTTTCACATTTGAATGCTGTTAAAAGAATCATTAAATATGTTAGTGGAACTTGTGATTATGGATTGTTTTATAGCAAAGAGTCAAATCTATCTCTTGCTAGATTTTCTAAGTCTGATTGGGCTTGCAATGCCGATGACAGAAAAAGCACCACTGGTGGGTGTCTCTGTGTAGGAGTCAATCTTGTTGCTTGGATGAGTAAGAAGCAAAATTCTGTATCTTTGTCTACTGCAGAGGCAGAATATATTGCTGCTAGAAGTTGTTGTTCACAGCTTCTTTGGATGAAAAAGCTCTTGAGTGATTATGGGATATCACAAAACACCATGATTATTTATTGTGATAATTCTAGTGCTATCAATATCTCTATGAACTATGTTCAACATTCTAAGATTAAGAAAATAGAGATTAGATATCACTTTATTAGAGATTTGGTTGAAAGAAAGATTGTTGCTCTTGAGTATATCCCTACGGAACGTCAAAATACTGACATCTTCACCAAACCACTTGATAGAAGTAAGTTTGAGACAATTCGTCAAGTAATTGGTGTGATTCTGTGTCCCTAGTCATGCTTGGCTTTCTTAGTCCTAGTGCTTCATCACTCTTCTCTTTGTGGCCATTCTCATTTGTCGTTTTTGTTTTCTTTGTCTTTCTGGAATTTGCATTGCATAACATTCATGCATTTCATGCTAGGTTGTTTTTGTTTTTTCTTTAAAACAAAAAAGAAAAGGGAAGCAAAATGTGTTTTGCATTTTTTTCTTAGATTTGAAATCAAGGTTGGCCAATTTATCTTTACATAACATGTTTATGTATCTTGTTTAGTTTGGATGAGCTTATTTTATTGCACTTTACTAGTTTGAGCTTTGTAGTGCATGTTGTGTGGGAAGTGTTTATAGTTTTTGATCACTTTGTCTTGATCTTGAAGTCATGTGTCTTTGATTGTTGGGCTTGATCTTAATGAAAAAGGCATAAATAACCATCTCACCTCTGTTTACTAGCCAATCATGGACACCTTAGTGCATATCGTAAGATTTTGTGCTCAAGAAAGTGTAGCACATGCACAAAAAGAATATAAGGTGTAGCCTCGGTTTAAATGATAAAATTGGTGTGTACATTATTAGACTATAATTAAATCAATCAAATAAAATTGGTGTGTATATTATCCCGGCTATTTTTAATAAGCTTCTGATCAAATAAAATTGGTGTGTACATTATGAGGCAAATCAAGAAATTTACATGATTGCAAGCTTTTATTCTAGGAGATGTGAGAGTTATATGATGTAACTCTTTAGGTCTCTTTCAAAATTATGTGATGAATTTTGTAGAAATTGTATTTAATTACTATTCACATATCACCTTACATGTATCTTCAGCTTTTGCTAGTTGCACACACTACACAAGTTACTCTTTGCTAAACTTTGTACAAGTTATTGTGTGTGATTTTGGTTTGACCAACCAAGTTTGAAAAATTCCTTGAGTTTTATGCAAATCGTATTTGAAGTTTGAGAATTTAAGGTGAATTGATTGAAAATCTTAATATTTAGGAAAACTGGGTTCAAAACATATGTTTTTGAAAAGCATTTCATCTCATACTCATGCATTTTATTCATAAAATAATATGCTTTGAAGAGTTTCTGCATAAAATTGCTTTGTTTTTCAAAAAATTAGTTTTTCCAGAATTTTGATCGATCGAACCTGTTTTTCGACCGATCAAAATTGCGATTAAGATTTTGGTTTGGTTCTGTGTGTTTCGATCAGTGCTCAATTGCTATTGGATCAATCGAAGGCATTTTCGATCAATCGAATCTAATTTTCGATCAATCGAACATCGTATAGAGAGTTTTTTTTTTAAACTAAGTTTTTCACGTATTCAAACACTATTTCAAAATTTTCAAAACTTTTTCTCTCTCTATTCGATTGGTCTAAGGGTCAACGCAAGATTTTTTTAGTGTTCCTTCAAATTTCTTCAAGGGTTTTTGTCAACTAAGGCCGGTAAAATCTTTATACCCGTCCTTTTTCTTTTATTTTCATGTTTACATGCATTAAAGGGAAATTTCGAACCTAAGGGAAATTTGGATTTTTGATGATTCAAGCTTTTTCTTTGGAAATTGATCAATGGATTTTTGTTGTGGGATGATATACAATTTTTCTTGGTGAATTAATTTGATCAATTTGATGAATTTTGAAAATTTGAAATTTCCAGGGCTTGAAACTACCAAAATTGGGAATTTTGTTCAATTGAGTTTAATTAGATAAAATTGGCTTGTTGTATTGATTAATATGATCATTATAATGTGTTATCTATCTTGTTTAATAATCAATTGGTCAATTTCTTGAAAATTGTACAAGTGGTTTTTCAAAATTTTGGGTTTTTGATATACACTCTATGCTCAAGCTAATTTTGTGATTTTAAAGTTAAATTGAACTTATTCTCACTACATTAGATCGTGTATCATCTGATTATACTGCTCATGCATCATATAGATTGTTATTTTTCTATATTGTTTTGTGCTAACTTGCAGTCTGCCCTTGGCTTGTTCTTTCTTTCTTTTTGGTTCTTTTCTGTGTGTCTTGTCCTATCCTTAGCACCATGACTAGGAAGACTAAAGCCAATAGGAAAGCCTCCTCTTCTTTTGCTCCTTCCTTTGAGAGTGATAGGTTTCTAAATGAGAAAAACCCGGAAACATATGAAACTTTGAACCTTTTTAGAAACGTTTGGGCTGAGAGAAATGTTCTTTTAGATGAGCTTGACCGTAAGATTAGGAGAAACTTTAAGCGTAGGGGTTGATTACTGTTGCTGGACATTTCACATCCCCCTCCGGCTACCTTGATCAGAGAGTTCTACTCGAACCTCTCTGTCCACTCCTACGATGCCAAAACTCTTGTGAAAAGTTGGATACGGGGTGACGAGTACACCATTACTCCTTCTGTAGTGGCTGATGCTCTTGGGGTGTCACTAGTCCAGTATCCAGTTTATCCTTACGATGAGTCTCCTCCCCTTGATGACATCATGTCATACATTACTGGTACTTCTATCCAGCCGGGTTCTAATCATCGAATCACGTCTGTTGAGTTAACCGAGATTTATTATCTTTTCTTTCGAATTGGTTGTCATTCTTTGTGGTCTATCTCTCATTTGCACACCATCCCTATAGAGAGATGTGCATTTTTGTATGCCCTTGTTACCGATGCTCCTATGAGCTTTCCTCATCTTTTCATTCGTTCTTTGATTAAGGTTCATCGGAGTAGTTTTGTTTCTCATGCTCTTTTCTTTTCTGTTTTTATTCATCAGATCATTTTGCATTTGGGTTTAGAGGACTTTCCCGCGTTTGTGCCTGTCCATATAGTTACTCTTCTAGGTGCCACCTTTCTTAGGCAGAGGGCTACTTAGATGAGAGCAAGCTCTAAATGCCTTAGGGTTGAGTCTTCTAGTGTCGCACCTCCTCCTCCCTCTTCTACAAGTGTTACTTCTGCTGAGGCATCTGTTGATCCGACTGCTGCTGCTGTTCCTTCGCCTTCTACTTCGGATGATTTAGACATTCATCGTATATTGGAGACTATCATGACCGTTCAGGCGGCTCATGGTCAGCTTTTGGTGGACATGCTTGATGAGCTTCATGCTATGCGAGCGGATTTAGAGAGTATTAGACGATCACCTTCGCCACCTCCTTTTGATGATGAGTGAGTGCTCTTTGGCAATTTGTCACAAAAAGAGGGAGTACATATGTAGAGGAGATTTTGTTGTTAGGGAGAGATTTTGTTGTTTTGGAGCAATGGAGTTTTAGATTGTATCTAGGTGCTTCATTCTGTATTTACATTTTTAGCTCATGATGTATTATGTATGGGTTATCCATGATAGGGGGAGATACTTTGATTATATATGTCTCTTGTTTCACATTGTTTATTGATTTATATTTATGAGGTTATTCATGATATATTTCTTTATTTTATGTTATGTGAAATCAAGAAGTTATTTTGTGTTACTTGTATTTTTCACACATGCGTTTATGTGTTTGTTAAGTGTTACAGGAATATACAGGTTGATTCAATTGTGCTGCTGTCTACACTTGCAACTGATGGATAAGTCGGGTTGAATTTGTTGTGTTGGGCAATGTTATAATGGGCTTTTTTTTTTTTTTTTTTTTTGTAACTTTGAGCACTTTGTTTAAGTTTTTGTTTTGTCACAGATTTCCAAAGGGGAAATTTGTTGAATTCTAAGACTTTAGGTTTAAATGTATTAGAACTTCAATTTGTAATGTTGGCAAACCATGATAAAAAAAAGTTTAGTCTTGTTTTAGACTTGCTCAAAGTATGTTTAAGTGTAAAGTTAGATTCGAGGCAGGATTTACTGTGTAAATCTACCTAGCTCGATCGATCGAAAATTAGACTCGATCGATCGAAGCTCGTGCAGATTTTTTTTCTGCAGAATTTTCCAACTCAGCTTAAGTCCGTTTGATGTGTAGGGTTTTATGTTTTGTCTTAAGTATAAATCTCTTATGAGATCTAGAGATGTTTGCCTTCACATACACTTAGGGTTATCAAGATCTAGATTGATGTCAAGAGCTTGATGATCAATTCAGTTGCAAATTCAAGAGTTTAAAGATATAAAAGCGGGAGTCTTGTGCTTGCTGGGAATCCAAGAAAGAAGTAGTCTGTGAACTCGGAGTTGTCACGTGGTCATGGTAGTAAGTTTCCTACTCGAGGTAGCAATAGGATGTTAATGGTCTAAGTCACTTTTATGTAAATTTCAATTCTTTCATAGTTGATTCAATTTACCTTGAGGATAGCTAGGTTAAATCCTCCCCAGGTTTTTTATCGATTTAGTTTTCCTAGGTTATCATATTGCTGTGTTCTTTATTTTCCGCACTTTACAATGATATGATATACATCTGTTTAATTTGATTAAGTAATCACTTGGCTAATTAACTAGGTTAATCTGGTTATGTTTAAGGGGTCTAAAATCGAACAATTATTATTATTATTATTTTTCCTGACCATGGGATTGAATGTGGCGCTGCCAATGTTCATGACTAGAGTCATTTCTTACCAAATTATGCAGTTTTACCAGTGCAACTTTGTATAAATTTATGATAGAGTAATATGTAACAAAAAAGAGATAAAGGCATAAGAGTTTACATAGTTGAACCTTATGGTTTACATCAACAATACAAGAGCCTAAAAAACTGCATTTTCTCATTCATTTTTCTATAGCGATAAAAATTTGGTATAAAAGTCCACGTTTACACCTTCAATAATATTGTATCACATCATATTTTTACAAATAATTGCATATAAATGATTAAGTCATTATACACGTAATTACTCTTTATTTTAGAAAATTAAAACACCAAACTAAGCTTCTTGTAGGACCTATCCACCTTGGGAAGCCACTAGAACCCACCAAGCCAAGAAGCTGCCAGATTGCCATACCAACTTTCCACCATCTGTCATGTCTCACCATCCTTTGCACAAACTACTACAACAAACTTGGATTGTTGTGGAGAAGTCATTCACGTCAATTGTAAATCTATGCAACCGAAGAAGTTTGCTAAGAAGAAGTCCAACTAGGTTGAAGCTGAGTTAAGATTAGTAGATTCTATCATTGTAGGTAGGTATTTGGGATTTGGTATGATTTTTTATACTTGTAATACCAATATTATTAGTGGATTCTCATTTACAACCTTGAAAATGAGTTCTAAGACATTTTTAGGTTATATTAACTCGCATGAAAAATCATTATATTTCAATTAACTATCTATTTTTTAAAATAATTGATTAAATATTCAAAAACAACTTAAGTATCTCATACACTCCTATACATTCTTGTCTTTAAACTTAAACCAATGGGATATTGACATGTAGTTGATTAAGATTTACTATTTTTTAGAATTGATTATAATTAATCATCCTCAATCACATGTATTTAACCATAATTCCAAGAATGTGTCTGGTCTATGAAAACTTGATGTGGTTTGATTTTTGTTAAGGACAAATTTTTCATATCACATGGCTTTATATCATTGGCAACCCGCACTCATGGTGATATTATCTCATTAAGGCCCATGGTTCAAGCTCATGGTACATCATCTCATTTTCGACTCATGATCCAAGCTCATGAGTCTCTTTGGGGGACTTTTGGGAGTCGTGGTTTAGAGAGCCAAGAAGTATGTTCAGTAAAACTCTAGTGGTTCAAAATTGATAAAGGAAAACATGTTGCTTGGCATGTCTTCCCTAATTCTTTGAACTCTGACAAGTCAGTGTGCAATAGGTAACATCTGATAAGCCTCTCATATCATACAACACTTAAAATGATAAAACTCCTCATGCTTTTTACATAAAAATTAATGTTCATCATATAATATAAGTTTAAAAATGTAATTATATTATTTCATATAAATTATACTATTATTTTCATTTAAATTAATCCCAAGCACATGGCTAAATCTATATTAATATTTCATATCTAACATTAAATGCTCTCCTTGCTCTCCAAGATTTGGTCAAAACACAAACAGACCATAATTACATCTCTAAAACTTCATCAAATATCATTATGTCAATCAACTAGTTTATTACTTACCAAAATTATATATAGATTAAACATATAATTTTTCAAAAAAATAAACTTAGCCAAAAATACCAACAATAATTCCAGCAAAAACTGCCTTAACTCCAACAGAAGCTGCAACAACTCCAACAGAAGCTGTAATAGCTTTTATGAAAACTGCAATAGCTCCAACAGAAGCTGCAGTAGCTCTAGCAGCAACTTAGGTAGTTGACACATGACCTAAAATGACATCACTTGCCCAATAATGGTCAATCTCAGCAACTACCTGCTATACCAAAAGAAGTAAGGATCCCATAAAAAAAATCCTACCATTTTAAGCTAAGATCCTTAGCCTCCAACTGTAGTACCAGAAATAGGAAGGTCTCATAAAAGTTACCTTACTATTTTTAACCAAACCCATGAATTTAATGCAAAATATTTTCTCCAGCAGAAGACCTCACACAGCTGACATCCTCTAGCTGTGTCAAGATAGCTACTGCTGGAGACCTATCAGCTCTAGTAGCTACTGCTATACTGCTATAGCAGCAGCTTTAAAGTCTCAAACTTTCTTCTTTTTGGTTAAAAAACAAAAACCCACTAATGAAACCAATTAATTTGTCAAAAACTTTTCTTTATTTGCTAAATTTCCCTTCAACTAATTCTAATCTAGTTACATACTTGGCTCTATAAAAAGAGGACCAAGCCACACACTAAGACACCATCCATCCCTCTCTCATCCTCAATATTTTGTAACTTCATTCATTTTGCTACCTGTTGAGGACCAAAATTTCACAAGAAATCCTATTTCATGAAAAGTAAGGAAAAATCATGGGCCTTAACAAAAAAAAAGCCAAATTCATGAAGTTAAGAAGGACCATGATGGCCCAAAATCTCAAAAAGAAGAAAAAAGAAAGAAATAATAATAATAATAATAATAATAATAATAATAATAATAATAATAATAATAATAAGAAAAAAAGAAGAGGATCTCGGATAAGGATCTTAGCTAGAGAACATGCAGCAAGGATCTCGGTCAGGCCAGAAGATATGCAGCAAGAAGAATTAACATCAAGGCCTTATGTATGTTCAGATTTCTATAAAAAAAAAATTAAAAAAAAAAGCCATTAAAAATTCAGCAGAAAACCAGGTATTATTTTTGTAACCCATGGTCCAAGCCCATGGGATCCCGAGTGGAGAGTAAGGGAGGAATAGTTTGGTCAGTAGGAAAGTGATTTCTGGTGAAAGGAGGATCCCGAAACTTTCCCTTGGTTCATATATTTGCTTGCAATGTATGAACCAATGGAAAACTAAGTTTCCCCATGTGTATGACATCTCCCTACAATTTCCTTTCAATTGTCATTTTCAACCAAAGATGCCATCTAGTACATTGAGCAGCTCACCCACTCATTTGACTTTCCAATAAGGAATCTTTCATTTATAGCTAAAGCCAAATGCTCATTTTGAGTAATAATTGCCTAAATAAGCTAAATATCTGCCCAATGCACCTTTTCAGGTCACGGAGAACATGTTTTTACCTAGCAGACTTGGGACGTCCTCGCCCGTGGTACCAGACCAGGTCTGCTATAAAAGGAACACAAGGCATAGCAGAAAAGGAGGATTCAGAAGGGAGAAAAATGGGGATTCAGGGGAAGAGTTCAGAGGTTCAAAACATATATTCTCAAAGCTTTAAAAGCTTAGCAAGGAAGAGAAAAAAATAAACAAGATAAGAGAGCCAAAGTGGAGGAATTTGTCTCATATCCTTAAGATCATTCAAAATATCACTTAGCCTCCAAAGAAACATATGCCAAAATATTCACACATCAGATATCACTCTCTCTAACAAAAATCCTCCTCGCCTAACTATTTTGGAAGACAATGCCCAAGCAAAGCCACTTGGACTTGAGTTCCAAATCCCACAAGTCTTGTGCAAAAGCACTAAGTCTGTGAGAATTGAGGCCAGGATCTTCGTGGCTGAATTATTCTCACGAAATTCATTTACATATATGTATATGTATTAAAATGTATATCTTAATCTAAGAAACTAACAATTATTTGAAGATATGTGTATTGTATAGTGTGTTCTTATGTAGGACCTAGAGAGGTAAAGGGAAATGACAAAACTCTATTGCATAATAAGCATGAAGAAAGATCGTATAGTTCAAAGAATCAACATTCTGGGTTCTTATAGGCCTAGTACCCCTAAGAACCACGACATCATGTTCAGGGTACCACGATACTACGCTCGAGGTACCAAGTGAATGAATTCTTTTAAATGTTCACACAGTAAAAAATAAGCCTCAAATACTCTATTTTAATCTCCTTCTCATTGTAGATATTATGAATACTTATTTTGTAAGAGTAAAGGGTCATTTTATGACACTAAAACACTTATAATGATATTTTATTGCTTAGGAGGAATTGCATTTTTGCCTTGAGGAGATTTATGTGACTTGCGCACAACTTGGTTCGTAATCAGCCCCTATTTAGCTGTGGTGAACCAAGCCCAGTCTACCAAATAACAAGTAAAGGGCCCGAGATCATTGTTTCTACTTGGGCTCAGGTACTGTCCAAAAAAGGACCCTCACACTACCATATTTCTAAACATTTCCATATCTTTCTTCATCTCTCTTACAAAATCTCTCTTCTTAGATAACACCTATTACATACACTACTACCCATCTCTCCCACACTTTAATATTCTGAAACTTCATCATTTTGCTGCCCAAAAACATATCTTCATCTCCTTCTTTATTTCTCATACAAAATCTTCTTTTTTAGAAAGCAACATAACCCGTGACATAACACAAGAAACCACTCTAGCAGCAGTTATAATCTCATGTATTTACTGTATTTAACCTTCATATTATCTATCTCATACTTCCATATATTTTACAAACACATTCCTCACAAAATATCCATACATACTTCTCATATATCTTTAAACTCCATGTTTTATAGAGTAATTATATACAAGATCCATATTCAACAAAGTATATACATATAATTTCTATACATATTACAAACACCATAGCTCACAAAACATATATATTTTTTACCATCTCCATACATCTTAAAAGATATCAAACACTCTTCCAAGAACTTGCTACAAAAGTCCTTTTCATGGAAGACATATAATTATAATGTTAAAAGCCCTTCGTATGAAAGGCACAAACTTATAGTCTTAAAAGCCCTTCTCATAAAAGGCAATATCACTCATATTTTACAAAAAACTAAAAAAGTATTACATGGGAAAAATCATTTAAGTGAATGATAAATATGACAAACTTGACCAACCTATGCACACGACTGAACATGTTTTGTCTCCCTCCAGTTGCACCCATTTTTCCCTTTCAATCATGAAGTCACCATGAAAGGACTCATAATATCATATTGTATCACTAGACTCATTTTCTCATGCTACTAAAATGTTAAGTCCACTGATGTTGTACGGTTAGAGCTACAAACTATGAAGATAAGTCATTATATTTTTATCTTCAAATTTATATTATTAGGTAAATTTTATTCATTATTATAATACCACTCGACTAATGTTATTATACTGCTGGAATGTTATCAGCTTATTAACACTATACGGCTGGAGCCATAAATCATATAAAGAACAAAGTGATGCTATACGAGTGGAGTCAGAAACATACAAATAAGTCAATATTTCTTTATCTTCAAGATTACATTATTAAGTATACGTTAACTCTTCACTATTGCACCGCTGGATGCAAGTTACTTTAATATCATCTCACTATTTAATAAAACATGATCCCACTAATACTTCATTAATGAACATATATATATTAGTAAATTGATCTATCTCACCACCGGACATATATCATTTGAACCATGAACCACGGCTGGATATGTATTATTTGGACATAAACTATCACTGGACATATTATTTGGACATAGACCATTGCCAGACATATCTTATTATATTGAACATGAACTATACCGCAGCTGGATATGGACTATTTTGGACTCATCCCATTATTGGACATATGACAATTAATTAATCATTCTAATAGACATCGCTTAACACACATAATAATAACGTTCAACTCACCATTTAATCAAATCTATTATGCTAAATATATTATTCATTTATTTCAACCATTATCATAATTCTAAGACTTTAAACTTTATCTATTTTGTAGGCTTAAAATGCACTAGAAGCCATTGTTCTATGAGACCCAATGTTGAGTTCCGGATTGGACTTTCATTGTTCTATGAGACCCAATGTTGAGTTCCGGATTGGACTTTCTATTATGCTAAATATATTATTCATTTATTTCAACCATTATCATAATTCTAAGACTTTAGGCTTTATCTATTTTGTAGGCTTAAAATGCACTAGAAGCCATTGTTCTATGAGACCCAATGTTGAGTTCCGGATTGGACTTTCCAAAACAAATCCGGGTCTAATAAAGTCACACCTCCAGCAAAAGATACGTGGCTACGTGTAAAAACACCCTCGAAATTTTTTTAATCTGGTAATTCGGTATTTGTACTAAAAGTGTCATTTTGATTGTTAGGGGTTTTGTAAATGTTTGAAATTAAAGGCCTGTTAGATAACGTTCTTTATATTTTTTAGAAATACGTATGGGTGAAGTGTGTAAAAATGATGAATTAATTTTACATAATCTTGCCAAAATTACTATTTTACCTTTAAAAAATATGAATCAATCCTTAATTGCAAAATGAGATGGCCTCAGCACATGCACCAATCTTCCAAGGGAAGCAACATTTTAAGTGTGTGGATCAACCATTTGTCTTGCTAAACCTTTTGCCGTTGTCCATTTTCTTACTTTACCCAAAGTAGTTTTCCTTTTCCAAACACCTATACTATATATGAAACTCTCACTTTCCCCTTTTTCTTTCTAACTTGGTTTGTAGTCCTATTTGATTCCCAGCAAGCTAGAGAGCCAATTGGCCTAATGCCTTTTCTTTCTTTTGGGGTGAAAGAGGCTTTTCATTCAAAACTAAGAAGACAGAACAGAAGCAGAGAGGTTACAAAACTATTATATCAGTTTTGCAAAGTGTGATCTAACTTTGTCGTTGGATTTTAGTTGAATCATTTGTCTTTAAAATATATTCAGTTTTGGGTGTTTCACAAAAAGTACTTTCTGTATAATAATTTATTAAAATTAATATCTCTACATTCACTACTAGTGGGGCACTACTTATGATTCAAATTTTATTCACGAAATATGTAGCCCGTACACTATCAACAAATAGAAAGATATGTAGCCCATAGTGGCACTATGGGCTTGTTATTACTTTTTTGGCTCGCGAAAAAAAAAAAATAATAATGGCAATTGTATTTGCGAGTCAAAAAAGTATTAACAAGCTCATATTTACTATTATATAAGCACTCAATGGAAAATGTTCTTAGGTCTTGGTTTGTTTTGGCGATAAAATTTTGTAGAAAATAAGTCATTTTTCAAAAAGTATTTTTCATAAAATTATCTCATTTTCTAATGGTAGCAACATTAAATAAGGTGAAAAAAAATTTCATAACTTCCTTTAATTATCTTACTGTAAAATAGAGTTGTTTTTCCAAAAATAGTTAGTGAAAAATAATTTTTAAAAATAAGTCATACTTTTTTTGTTGACCAAATTCATGTTTCTAGTAAAGCAAAAGGATTATATATAAGTTAGGGCTAGTGTGGGAGTTATTATTAAATTACTTCAAAAGGGGAAAAAGAGAGGATAAATTTCATCTTAAATCCCATAGTTTATGGGTAGTTTTAAATTGAACTTCTCGTTATTAAAAGTTTCAAACTATAAATTACGTGCTTTTAAAAACATTTTAATTTATATTATATACCCATCTATAGTGACACTATTAACTAAAAAATGATAACGCATAATTATTTCAACAGTGTTTATCATATTTGAACATTCTCAAAAATAAAAAATAAAAAAAATCACTCCAAGCCATATATAGTGTCATTTTGTTAATTTTGTTAGATCAGTGTCATTTAAGACCTGTGATCCTTACCAAGACCCAATGAAAAAAGAATGGGATCGCTTCTTCTAGATTTTCTATTAACAACATCATGCATACTGAGTTTTGGTTTGAATTGAAATGCTTTTTAAAGTATATATTTTAATTTGAAGCTTATGAGAGTGTGAGGTTTAATTTGAAACCCTAAATTATTGGGTTTAAAATGTAATTAAACTATTAAAAAAAGTCTCATAAAAAAAAATATCACATGATACTATAGTATGCATGTTTTGGGTCCCTAAGCTTTCTAAAATTCATATTTTACCTTCAGATTTTAATTTAATTTTGCATTGAATATGTAGGTATGCAAATATTCATTCATTGTTTGTAGAGCTACTAATGCTCAATTTGTTTCGACTGAAAATGTATATGGAAAATGACTCCCTTTTTAAGAAAACATTTATGGGAAACCAATTTTTTGGATAAAATATTATTTTAATTCTTAAATTTTACTTAAAAAAAAAACTTTTTTCTCTAAATTTTTTAAAAAGTTATTTTTTCATCCCTAAAATTTGAAAATATTTTTTTTCCAATTGTTTAGAGACAAAAATAGGGATGAAAAAAGAATTTTCTTTAATAGTTTAAGGATAATACACACACACACACACACATATATATATATATATATATATATATATTCAAATTTTAAGGATTAAAAATGAAACATTTTCAATAGTTAAGGGATGAATTTTTTTTATAAAAAAATATAAAGACATAAAACAAACTTTTGATAAAGTTTAGAGATCAAAATAATATTTTAACATTTTATTTTAATGATTTTGGTTTCAAACTTGGAAATGAGTTCAGAGACATTTTTCTATTATTTAATGAGTAAAGCTACAGTCACAAACTATTTTTCAACATTTTTAAAAACTATTATTGTGGGGCAATTTGTAAAATTTTTTATAAAAAAGTTTGTGTCTCTACCATTACTCTTATTTAATTCGCATGAAAAATTATTAATAATTTTTTGTAATTCTAAATAATTATATGAACAATTTTGTTTCCTTTTTTATTTTAGAATAATATGAAGGAAAAAAAATTTCATTCACGAAAATATATCCCAAATAAGAGAAATATTTATGTTCTTTTGGCCATTTGGGAACCCTAAATAGGAAAATATGCTCCAGATTTGGAACCTACTCAAAAAGATTAAATGGAAAAGTGGTTGCTTTGAAGAAGAAAATAAGTCTATATATACAAAAAATTTTGAAACTTACTATTGAGAAATAGCCCCTTGGGGATGGGCAAATTTATTAAGGAATTTGACTAAGATCATAGTTGTAGACATCAAAAATGTCTAGAGTGTTGGAAATTAACACGAAATTCTCAAACCTGTGAGAAACAAATGTAGAGAAAATACATGTCAAAGAAAAAATAATAATCACACGCACAAGACAGTATTTACATGGATCGGCTATTTGCCTACGTCCACGGAGTTGTAGGAATTTCACTATTATCAACAAAAAAATGCAAAGTGCGGCCGTACAGTTTTTCACTCTCACAACACAACAACTAGAAACCCTAATCTCTTATTAAAAATCACGCAACATTATTTCGAATTAGGTCAGGTCATCAACCAAATCAAACACAACTAGGCTCCACAGAGCCCAATACGAAGGAATAGCCTCCATCCAAACGAGAAAAGAATTACAAATTGATCTTCTAGCTAGCCTATGGGCTACGCAATTTCCTAAGCGTCTAACATGCTGGAAAGAAACAAACTGAAGAGTAGAAGCAAGTGAGTGGATGTCTTGCAAAATGTGACCAAACTCGGATGAGAGCATGAATCACCACCATTGATGGCATTGATGATGATTTCCGAATCCCCTTCAATGACCAAACTCTCAAATCCCAGTTCCCTTGCAAACAAGAGAGCTCGACGAGCTACTAGCTTTTCCACCATCTCTACTGAGGTAGGTAGTGGAATTTGCTGTGACAAAGCAACCATAACCAATCCGCTGTCATTATGGACTATAATTTCAAGACCAACGATGTTCCTGGTTAGAAAGAGAGCGCCCTCAAAATTAATCTTTACCATACCCGAAGGGGGAGGGTGCCACCTAACTAATCTAGTTGTCATCAAAATCTTAGCGTGGATGGGTCTGAGTTGCTGGAATTCTTGGAGGGAGTCACGGGCCATAGCTAGGATTTGTTTATTCCCTACCCGAGATTTGTTTCTTCTCATCTAAATCAGTGACACCATCATAGCAAAGAGATTGACATGGGCTTTGTCCAGTTGAGCAAGCTGAATGACATCTATGAAACTTGAAACGGACCGAGTCGCACTCATAAGGTTATCAAATTGTACCTGCCATACTAGAGACATAGAAGGGCAAGACTAAAGAGCATGAAGGGTGTCTTTTGGGCCAACCTTGGAACTTGGGCAGCTAGTTTCAGACAACAATTTCCTGCGAAATAAGTTGGCTTTGGTAGGTAGCGAATCCGTCCCCGCGCGCCACTATAAGGAATGGACCCTATTTGGAACTTGGAGGTGCCATGTTTTCCTCCAAACATTCTTCATCACCTCGGTGTCCGAAGCACTTGGTTCATTCATCTAATAAATTGTAAATAATAGGTAAAAAAGTAATGTTGATGGTATGTCTAAATTAGAACCTATATAAGTTTGTCAACTTAACTATTGTAAAGAATATTGTCAATTTTTTGTATATGTAGTAGCATTGGTAGACTAGAGAAAAATATGTCATACAAAAATGTAAACGATTAGCTGATGCTGGTCTATAATCGGATTGTGTAGGGTGAAGAGGGAGAAATTATCACTAGGGAGAGTTTTTTTTTAGTATTATTATTATTATTTGTGGTGGTGTTACTTTTATTTATGGTAGTTTCATTAAGTGTGTAACAATCCTTTTTAGACCAATCCTAAAAACATGTTTCGTTGACATTAAAAAAGTTTTATGTTTCAGATAAAAAAAAAAAGTGTTATGTTGACTTGCCTTTTTCGCCATGCTAAGCACTATAAAATGCAAAAAAGAAAAAAAAAAAGTTTTCCATAATACTTTTTTCCTCGTAAATAGGTGTGTTTGGATTGAGGGGGTAAGGGAGGAAATAGAGTAGAGTAGATTTTACCCAAAATTTTTCCATGCTTTACCCTTAATCTTGAATTTCTAAATCTATATGAGGAAGTAAGGCTAAATCCTAAATGCATGAACAAGTGAAAATATAATGAATGCTCAAAATTTTTTTTTTTTTTGGGAGAAAAAATGTCCAAAGTTTCTTGGTTCAAGAAATTTTCACCTTTTATTTTGATAATTCATTAAGGGGGTGATTTGAATTATAGACATCTTAGTAAAAAAACAACATATGTTGTCAATTTAAACCCTAAATTATTACACTTATCATACTTTGCACCTCGATGTTACTATTGTTATTATATTTAACGGAATCCTACTACACTTGACAATCACATGGATTTTGTTTAGGTGGAACAAACTAAAAAGACTGAAACACCCTTAATCAAAATTAATTAAAACAAAACCCAAATCAGAACCTCGCACAGTCTCTCTCTCTCTCTCTCTCTCTCTCTCTCTCTCTCTCTCTCTCTCTCTCTCTCTCTCTCTCTCTCTCTCTCTCTCTCTCTCTCTCTCTCTCTCTCGTATTTGAAACAAACTTCAAATGCACAAATCTAACTATATATACCAACCAAGACAAACACTAGCTCATGATCATCTAATAGAAAATACCCACCTTACCTTTCCTTACATGTTCTAAAATCGGTCTTCTTTTAGCTTAATTGCTCAAATGAACATCTAGGTTCTTTCTAAATTGTTGAAAAGTTACTGTCTTTTTCCTGATGGGGTTTTACATGTGGGTTTTTTTTAGGAAACGATTCTCAAGAATTAGAGGTTTTTTTTTAGTAAGAAACAATAGTTTATTTGTCTCTTGTTCACCTTCGGGGAATTCTTTTCTTTTTCTTTTTTGGCTGAATTTCACCTTCAATCTTATTAGTTTGTTCCACCTAAACAAAATGCATGTGCTTGTCACGTGTGGTAGAATTTTGTTAAACATAACAACAAAAGTAACACCGGAGTACAAAGTGTGATAGTTTAGGGTGCAAAGTGTGTGTTCGAATAGTTTAGGGTGCAAAGTGTAAGATAATGCAAAGTTTATGATGGTAAAATGTAATTTTCCCCAAAATAAATATACCTAAGTCTTCATCACATGATGTTATACCATATCAAACTATTAATTTAAAATTAATAAATAAATATTCTTAATATCATCGTTACATAACATGTCATAAATTTAATTATGCATGAAGGAAAACGAAAAACATATTTTTAATAATTAGAGAGTATTATCAAAAGCGGACGCTATAGATTGAAATTCTCTAAAAAAAAACAAAATGTCATATGTAAGTAAAGTGAAAAAATAAAATGCTTTCTCAATGAAAAATATTAATAAAATTTGATACGTGAGTAAAATAATGTGAAAAAAAATGATTTAAAAACAAAACAAAACAAAATTTTGTTTACGTATAAGCTGAAAACCAAACAGGCTGGAATTTAGTTGAATGGACTAAAATGGGCAAAATAGACTCAAACAAAGGAGTAGATAGAGTAAAAGAGTGATTCAAATTGATTCTGTAACTAAATTGTAATTTTTCCATAATTTCAATGGAACAGAATGGAATTAACAATATTGAATTCTAAGATTTTTAATTAATGCCATTTTAGGAGGTCATTTTGTGAGTTATAATTTACATCATGATTCTTAATGTATTTGCCTAATATATATTTTTCTATTAGGTAAATATATAAAGAATCATGTTATTAATTGTTTGGTAAAAGGACATTAAATAAAAATTAAAGAAGATTTAAAAAAAAAAGAAAAAAAAAAAAGAAAAGAGAGATCTGGAGGAGAAAAAAAATTAAAACACAAGGACATAGGCGTTTCTGTCACAACCATTTTAAGTTTTTAACAAACAAAAGTCACTTCCTTCTCTCTTCCTCTCACTGCGCTAGCTTATATAAAGATATATATATATATATATATATATATATATATATATAATCTTCTGGGTCTCTCTCTAACAGCACACTTTTCTCTTATTAAGACCAATTCTCTCAAATTATCTGTCCGCGACACAAAAACCGAGTGCGTAAACTGCTACTTCCCAGAGGCGAAATTGTGTGTGAGAGTCGTCGTCGTGATCAATCTCTCTCTCTCTCTCTCTCTCTCTCTCTCTAGCTACAGCAAAAATGGCGTCGTCTTCTACTGAAGAACCACAACCACAACCACAACCACAGCAGCAAGTGAAGGAGTGCGCTCACAAAACCAAGCTTATTCAATTCTTAGGTCGTACAACTCCTATCGTTCTCCAAAACGACAATGGCCCCTGCCCTCTCCTCGCTATCTGTAAATTTTCTCTCTCTTGTTAGGGTTTCGTTTCTGTCTTTCTCATTTTTAAAGAATGTAAAGAATGTTAGGTTTGATTACTGTAGAATTATTATTTCTTTGGTTACATGTATAATTTAGGGAAATGGTTATGTTAGGGATAGTTAGGCGGTGTTCGAAATGGAGGATTTTCTTGTTGATTTTCTGAGCAACCAAACGGTGTAAGGCAATCATCAATTCGATGCTTAATCCGATAATTTTGTGGAATATGATCATTTTAATTATAATATTTTGTGCTATTAGGTTTTTTTGTTTGTTTGTTTTAATTAATGGTTTCTGATTCTCACACACGCACTTTATTGTTTGTTGTTTATTGATTCTTGATTTTCTTGTTCTTCCATTCTGTCGCTGAGAAAATTAAGCAAAGGAAAGAGAGTGCAATTTTGTGTTTTGTGTTGCTTTTCCAGGAAGTGTGAATTTACCAGAGATTTGACAAATTTCTGTATTAGGCATACTTAGAGATGAAACTATTGTAATCTGTATGTGTGACAAGATAAACTTAGAAAAATAGAGTAAATTAGGTCTTATTGATGTTATTTTATTCTTTTTTTAGAAACCAAGAAATTGTTGTATTTTGCTGTGCATTGTTGATTGGATTTCTTGTTAGTGAAATATGAGTAAAAGGTCATACCAAGTTCATAAGGTTCGAACTTGGTACGACCTTTTACTGGAAGAGATGGTTGGTAGGCAGCCTTACCCCCAATTTTTGGAGAGACTAATTCCTAGACTCGAACTTGCAGCATATCGCTTAGGCAGAGGGCACTTACCATCTCAACAATGTTAAAAATATATTTGCTATTTTAGTGTGTTGACAACCAAATAGTGGAAATAACTTAATCAATTCTTTCATTTTATTGTTGTTTGGGAGCCTGACGATTGAGAAAAGGTAACATCCAACACCCTTTAATTTTGCAGTTGATTTGATTTTCAGAGTGGAAAAATGTTATTAGGTTAAATTGTGCTTTTAGGGAACCTGACTTTGCCTCTACTTTGCTCATGTTACTCCTCATTGTTTCTTGATTGTTCAATTTTCTAGCCTAGGAACTGAATTTTTTGCATAATGATATTCTTGGCTTTTGATTTCCAACGAAGTGAACAATTTAAATTAGGTAGCCAATGTAGTTTTATTATGCTAGAGCTTAGGTTATAGTATCTTTTACTTCTGGAATCCAGATTATGAAAATTATAGAGTTACATATAAGCATTTTACATTTACCTATCAAAATAAAATAAGCATTTTACAGTGTCGGGGTTGTTATCTTGTTGGCATCAGTGGTTAGGGAAGCACAACTCGAATATTTGGAATTTGATTCCAGGGTGTTTATTGTGGATTATTTGGTTGGAACGAAATCGTCGCTCCTTTGAGAACATGGAGAAGACTTTGGATGAGTTAAAGGTGTTATGCCAGAGAAGCCTTTTCGAGTGGTCTCGTTGTTGGGGTTTTACGGATTCTCCGTCTCTTTCAGAGTTTATGTTTTCCCTTAGAGTTTCCTTCCCTTAGTTTTCTTTCTTTGTATCTTTCTGTTCATCATCATGAACATCATGTACTACTTTTCCTATTAATATTACTTCTTTGATTACCTATCAAAAAAAAAAAAAAAAAAAAAAATTGATTTCCTGCTTCTGCTCTTCATCCAAAAGTATTAGTAGTTTTCTTCATCCTTGAATATCTTGGGGGTTTTTTTTTCCCTCTAAATATTGTGCTAAAATCCAAGAATCATCCACATGTGATGTTGTCCGTCATGATACTCATCTGTTTAGTTGTTTGGATAATTATTTTATTTACTATAGCTCTTTCATGATAAGGTTTTTTTGACATAAAAAAGTGTAAACCACTATGATTACTTTGCAATCTTATCACCCAATTATATTTTGTTAATAAAAGATCATCCATGTTGTTTTATTCAGAATTGTGTTATATTTTGATGATTGATGTTTGGGTTTGCAGTAGAAAATTTTCTTTTTGTATAAATTAAAATTACTTTAGAACAACTTGAGTTCTAGCATCTTCTTTGTGTCTTTCACCATTCTTACTCACATCTCTTTTCCCAAGGTCTTTGTTTGTTTGTTGTTAAAGTATGGGGAAAAACATGGATTTGAAATTAGGTCTTTCTTTATCTGGCAATGTAGATAACAATATCCTTGATTCAGCTGGTCCTCATCAATTATTTTAGCTAGTGTAATTGACCTAATTTTTTTGGTGGGAAATCTAAATTTCCAGGAGACTTTAAGCGTTGAATTTCCTCTCTCCCCCCCCTGCCCCCCCAGGGTCCTTGCCAAACAAGGTTCAACTAAAATGTGTAAATTCTACAAATTCCATCAAAATAATATTCTGGAAATCAAGAATTGATTTTCTCCAACATCAGCTAATACTGTTTAATTTTTAATTTTTAATTTTATTTGTGTATGAATAAACTGTAATGATGGAATATGTAAATTAACTGTTTTGTTATAGTTTGAAGTTTATCGTGGGCATTCTTGTTTCAGTTTTATCTTGCCTTCTTTGTTTTTTACGTTTGGGGTGGCGGAAGTTGGGGGGGGTTGGGATGGTGTTTGGGCGTTTGCTTGTCTTTATGCAGTAAAGGTTCAATATTCCTTTTCTTGTTTGTATTTTCTGGGAAATTGATCATTTACTCTTGGGTTGCTACAGGTAATGTGCTTCTACTGAGGAATAACTTGAATTTGAGTCCAGATACAACAGAAGTCTCGCAGGAGAAATTGCTTTCACTAGTTGCTGAAAGATTGATTGATTCCAACAGTAATGCCAATGTAATTTATTTATTAAATGGTCAGTTATGAAGTTACTATTTGCTGGGGTAACTTGAATTAACCACTTTGTTGTTGCGTTGCAGAATAAGGATGAAGGTTATATTGAAAATCAACAACAGAACATTTCTGATGCAATTGATCTGCTTCCTCGACTTGCAACTGGCATTGATGTAAATATACAATTCAGGAGGTTCGACTTATTTATTCTAATACCAGTTGTTTATTGTCAGTTTCTTTTTGTATTTCTGACTAAAAGTTTAATGATACTTTCAGAATAAACGATTTTGAGTTTACTCCAGAGTGTGCCATATTTGATCTGCTAGACATTCCACTCTATCATGGCTGGATAGTTGATCCACAGGTTCTCTCTTTTCTGGCCTCTGACTTGCTATATATGTAAGATACCTAGTGACTGGTTCAAGTTGCCCTTTTAGTATTGTAGTACTGTTTGTTTCATGTACTCCACGTGTCTGAACACATTGGATTTCTACTTTTTGGTCCTTATCATACATTTGCATCCTGGCCTTACATTTGCTGCTATTGTCAAGAATTTTGATGGTGGTGATTTACCCTCATGTTTTCCTTCTCATATTTATACTGGTTCTTATTTCATCAAACCTTTTTGGTCCCCATGTATGGGATTTATGTTTTTTATCTGCAGACTGAGGCTAGTTCTTTTGAACTCTGTGTGTCCAGTGACCTTTCTATGGCTCATCTTCTTGAATAAACTTCATCTGAAACTCTTAAAATTTAGCAGGGAACTTTTGGGTGTTGAATATTCATTCTCTAAATTGTATCAGGTAGAATTCCATTAATCATATTCCTCTCTTTATTAAAATCGTAAGAGAAAAGAAAACTATTTAATCTTTTGTAGAGTCATTGAAGCAGAATGAAGGCCTCTTCGATTCTGTACCAACTTTTGCATGTATATTGGTGGTCGGTGGTGATGCAACATTGTGTTCAGTGTGGAAGTTCTAAAATAATATAATAGCTCATCAGAATTGCAAATAACTTAAGAAAACCTGCAGCGTGTGCTGTGTTGTCATTTTCCTTTAAATATTTGTACGGAACTTATCGGTTTAAATTAAAATTTTCAAGAATTTAATAAGCAAAAGCTTTAATTATATTGTTATAATAATTAAATCGTATTTTGTGACTGTTATTTTGTACATACTTTGATTTTTAGACATGTAAGCATGTACCTCATGGCTACCTTTCGATTATGAAGCCCAAGGCATTTTCCGTCAACAATTTACTGGCAGTGTTGTTCAAGTTGTAAGCTTGGATTTGCATCAAACTATGTTGGCCTGGTAGTAAGCGAAAATGAGGAAATAAATTTTTGGTGTAGTTGTAGAAGATTGGGATAGAAACTTCCTGTATGGTTTTATTTTTTTATGAGGCCTTGATGTTTGTGTACATGGCAAAGCTTGGGTGGTGTTGGTGCTGTGCAGACCACACTGTGTGTTTCCAATTATGAATCCTTTAAAGGGTGAGTCCAATACAGTGAACCATGATATCCTAGGTCAGCAACAAGTGATAACCATTGGAGAGAATCTGAAGGGAAAATGGAAATCTCAATTGTGGTGGAGCTGCAAAGGTGGAATAGGAAGGTGAAGTTTAGTTAAAATTCAGGGAGTGTGGATTAATTTCAAGTATGGTTTGGGTAGAGGACTTGAAGGACTTGGAAGCTTTCTCATCACTTGTTCTGTTAGGAACTTTGATAACCTTGCATATGGTCATGCTCTGTTGCTTCCTCTCTCCCACTATTTCTCTGGCGGGGCTGCTTCATCTTCTTGTGACTGTCCTATTAACTACTGGTGTTGGGCCAATGTTCTTTGGACCAAAAGATTTCTTCCCCCACCTAAACAAGGATGGAGGATCAAGCAGTGCTGGGTGTCTTGATTTCTAGTTACCTAACAAAAAAGAAAAGTTGGTGGTCACCTTGCAATTAGTAGATTTAGTATACTGATCTGGAAAGTTAGAATCTGTATATTTTGAAGCTAGCTTATTATATGATGGGAATTTGCTTCTATGCTGCTGGTAGGCTATAATAGGCAATGGTGTTTAATGGTCTGACACTGCTGGATGTCCAGAGTTTTTTGAAACACAGATTAATTATTGTGTACTTTTTGACCATTTGCTTGCAATTAGTAGATTTAGTATACTGATCTGGAAAGTTAGAATCTGTATATTTTGAAGCTAGCTTATTATATGATGGGAATTTGCTTCTATGCTGCTGGTAGGCTATAATAGGCAATGGTGTTTAATGGTCTGACACTGCTGGATGTCCAGAGTTTTTTGAAACACAGATTAATTATTGTGTACTTTTTGACCATTTGATTTAATAATAATTTTTTTTTTTTTTTTTTTTTCTGTTTGTTTGCCAGGATGATGAAACTGCTAATGCAATTGGTTTAAAGTCCTATAATACTCTCACGGGGGAGCTTGTAGCCCTGGAAACACAGAATATGGAAGGTGTACGTAAGAATAATTCTGAAGAAGATTGTATTGATTTTGCTGCCGCAACAGCTGCAACTCTAGGAGTCCCTTCTCCCTGTCTTTCAAAGGCTACCTCTTTCGATGATTCTCCACGTTCAGTCTCAGATAACCAGAAAGGAAGAAAGGGGGACCTTGAAGAAGAAGCAGAGCTTTTGAGAGCTTTGGAGTTGTCTGTGGCTGACAATTCAACTGCAGCGGGTGATCCTCATATCAGTGGAGGGACTCAGTCTCTCAATTCAAATAAAGGGGTGTGCCTTAAGGAGGTTATGCCTGTCGATTCTGTAAATGGGTTAGAGAAGTGTCATCGTGTTGAATATAACAATATTCATAAGCCGGAACCGTCTTTAGTAGATGACTGCAATGCTGCAAACAATCACAATCCAATATCTTTAAAAAATACCCCTGGGCAAGCATCTAGTTCATATTTGAAGACTGATGTGGGAGATCTCCTTCATCAATCAATTTATGCAGAATCTGCAGAAAGTATCCTTCATAATGATATTGTTGAAAAAAGTAGTGTTGATACCTTGCTCCAAAGTGGAAGTGCCCCTTCCATTTCTCATGGAAAAGACACTGCATCTGTCAATGAGAGTCATGTGGATGTTACTAGTGGGAGTGAAGAACTTCAGAAGGAATCCACGTTTACAACTGATGTTCATGAATCTGCAGATAAGCAAGATGTGTGCAGTACAACAGAATTATCAAGCTTATCTTCACCATATGCTGATTCAGATTCATCTAGTGGGAGAATTCAGCATGTAGATGGTGCCGAGGCTTTGACTTCAAGTGTTGATGGCAGTGAGCCCATGTATGAAGGAGAGGAATGTATACTGGATTCAAGAACTGCAGTTTTTGAGGACCGAGAACCTGTGTATGAAGGTGAGGTGGTTCTTGCAGAACAAGCAGACAAAAGCACCATAGATGCCTTTAATGTGAAGTCCAAGGATGAAATCACCCCACAACAAGGTTAGTGGTGTATCAAAGAAGTTGATGTATTTTCAGAAGATTGTTTATCTGTATTAAGTGTTCAACTAATATGATCTTGAATTTAGTTAAAAGAAATTCTCCCTTTCTTTTTGATTGCTTTAGGTGAGCTGATCAGGAGCTTTTTGAAGAACAACGCTAGTCAGTTGACCATTTATGGGTATGTCGATTCACGGTTTCATTATAAACTTCTAATTTTTTTTATTAATCCATATGTTTTGCTATATTGGGTACCGGGAAGTTTTCTATATTTTTGTCAATGCTTTTGCAGCCTTTTCTGCTTACGAGATGGCCTTAAAGAAAGAGAACTTGGTGTTTTCTTCCGTAACAATCATTTCAGCACTATGTTCAAGGTTAGTAAGAGCAAAAAATGTTCTTTTTTCTCGTGGTTTAATCATTGATGTTGCTACTGATTAAATGCTTACTGTAATTATTAATGGTGAAAATTTGAAGAATACATATATAGTTTTGTAACCTTTAGGTTCCATAGCCCCTGAACATCAATTCTTATATAGTTTCCTGAATCTCCTCTTATTGCAGTTTGATGGTCAACTTTATCTTCTAGCTACAGACCAAGGTTACATAACTCAGCCTGATTTGGTATGGGAAAAACTAAATGAGGTAATCTGCTTACACTCTGATCTTATTTCTCAAGGTACTAGGTCACGTTGTTAATTATTGTTCTGTTTGTTCAAGGTTTGGTCACTGTTTCTAATTGTGGCTGAAACTTTTTTTTTTTTTTTAATAAATAAGTAAATAAATATTTTCTTGAACAATGCTCTACTTTGCGTACATGAAAGTGAATACAAAAGGTTTAAAGAATTACAAAGGTATGATAAAGATTTTAAAAACTTAGGAATGGAGTTAATATCAGTAATCACACACCTGAGACCAATCAAAGAACGATCTAGCATATAGCTCTCAATTGTATACTTGAAATTTCCACATCCTCAAATGTACGACGATTAGGTTCCCTCCACAAAGTTCACATCAAACATAATGGGACCAAGTTCAAATTGTCCAATGACTGGTTGCCTACCCAATTCCACCAACCAATATAGAGGTTAGTTATTGTTATCAATAGTACCCAATGAAATTGAAACCCAAAGGAAAGGGTATTTTAGTAATTTAGTTGAGTCTAGAATCTTCTAGGGTATTCTTAGTATCTTAGGTTTATTTCCTTTGTGTCCAAGTAAAGTATTTATTTATTTTTTGATAAGTAATAAAGCTTTATTGAAATAAAAAAAAGAGAGACACCCAAGTACACAGGGAGTATACAGGGGTGAACAAATCAAATATGAACATTACATAAATCAAGCAAATCCAAAATGGAAGAAAAAGGATGGTTTCTCCACACAGAGAACCAGTCCAATAAGGTTCTGAAAAATAGAAGCTTGAGATCAGGCATGGAACGCTCATTGTCTTCAAAACACCTACTATTTCTCTCATTCCAAATACACTACATCAAACAACGAGGAACAACCATCCATATATCTCCATTACAATGGTGACCAAATCGATCTTGCCAGCAAGCAAATAACCCAACAACAGACATTGGCATAACCCAACAAACTCCAAATAAACCAAAAACCATATCCCACAACTCCAAAGCAACCGGGCAATGAAGGAATAGACGGTCAACAGTTTCACTATTACACGTGCACATATAACACCAATCCAAAATGCAGACCTTTCTTTTCCTTAAATTGTCAATTGTCAGACATTTCCTCAAGAAGGCGGTCCATACAAAGAAAGCCACCCTATTAGTCCTAATACTAGTAGGAATCCTATTACTACTAGTATACTAGTACAAGTAAGAGTCGATATATATATATATATATATATTGTGCTCAATGTATTAAAAAAAAATGAGTTGATTAATAAAATTGAGTGTTTTAATATATAGGCACTTTGACCTTTGTTGGATCTTTCTCCTTCTCTCTTCTCTTTCTTTTCATCTTCTTTTTCTAAAGTTTCTGTTCACGCAGCCCCTGAACAGCTCTATCTCTCTCTAATTCTTCTTCTTTCCTAACCCTAAACCCACCACAACTATATGTAGACAAATTCCCTAATTTTTCCCACATAACAACAAATACAACACCCTACTAGTCTGTATTATCTCTTAATGAGATTATCACAAGTTAGGATCTTTCCCCATGCTGCTGTCCATACAATGAAAGAAACCCTCCTTGGGGCCTTGACACATCCAATACTATTCTAAGGGAAAAGCATATTGCAAGGGTACCTTAAGGCATCAGAAAATGAGTGAGCATCTAAATCCCCATTCCCTTTCAAAACTGCATCTCAATCGATCTCTACTCTCCTGATTGAAGAAAGAGGTTAGCACCTCTATCTCCCAATCATTAAAGTTTCTCACAGCGCTTATATCCCAACTCCTCTGTTTCCCCGTCACATATTTTCCCCCCCAACAAGGAACCAACTGAGGTATCTCGATCTTCTTGCTGAAACCTGATTAAGATGCTGGTTCTTGAATATAACATTTTTTGTAGAATCAAAAGTTGTATAGGTCATTTATACTTATAAAAAAAAAAAAAATTTATAGGTCATTTATGGTTATAAAATGCGTGAGCTACAGTTTTTTTTAAAATGGGTTTAATACTTGGATATTACTTCTTGATAGACCACACACACATAATGTCAATGTATATACATGGATGAATGAAAGGGGTGTTCAAAACATTTAGATAGCAAGTATTTGTGGTTCTGCTACATTACTTATTTATCCAAAAAAGGAAAAAAAGTATGTGGTTCTGCATTGCCATGGAGGTTGTGCCTGTAGTGGTTGTAATAGAATGGCTTCTCAAAAGTGAACTTTTGAAAATTCATTCCAAATTTATTTATTTAAATTTTCTCCTACTGTTTCATTTAGAAGATTTTTATGAAATGATAAGGAAATAGTTCCTTTTAACATTGAAAATTATAATAGTCATAATATTATTGCTATGTTGTCATCTATCTGTCCAAAAAATTATTGTTATGTTGTTATATACAATTTTGAAGTTTGGTGCCCTAATTATAATTCCTCCCATGCTTGTCACTTCAGGTCAATGGGGATACATTGTTCATGACAGGTAACTTCAAGGAATTTAAGGTTGAAAGTCATGCAAATGACACCTGGGATGAACATAACGTTATGGCCAGCACAGCTGTACGTATTTCTTTTATACCTATTGTATATGTGAGGTTGTCAATACTTGCTTCCATGATACTAAATTGAATTTTCTGCTTCAGGATTATCTTGCCAGCATTGACAGTGCATCACAAGCGGGTTTTGATCTAAAGTAATTATGTCATCTTTGTTACTGTGCATACATTGATTTCTTACCCATTTTGCCATTTGGTACAATTTATTTTTGGTGAAAATACCATTTTGAGGTCCTTACATTTTGATAACAGTCAATTTGATCCTTGTTATTTTCAACTTGCAGTCAACTTTTGTTAGTGACTTGACGGTAGGGACCAAATTGATTGCAAGTTGATAATAATAGGAATCAAATTGACTACTACCAAAATGTAAAGACCAAATTGACAATAACCCCAAATTGTAGGGACCAAAATGGTAATTTTGCCTTTATTTCTTCAACTTTTTGAAAATGGGCTGAAAAGATTGAAAAAAAGTGGGGTTTTAAAGAGCTTCACTTTTAAAAGGTTTAGTTTTAAACTGCCCTCCAAAACGGGCACTAATGTTTTTAGTCTTGTATTTTTACTTCATTTTAATTATTTTAGAAGATGATGAAATGCTAATGTTACGTCAAATAAAATGAACAAATGGGAGGCAAAGTTTAAAATGAAAAGATCATCTTGAATATATAGTTTTTCCATTTTTGAAAGATTTCATGTAATTTTCTAAAATATTTTATTACTTTAGAGTGAATCTTGTCCAAAATGTAATATTTTGTTGTTGCAGTTCTGATCTGCAATTGGCAATTGCTCTGCAACAACAGGAGTTTGAGCAACAACCGCAACGTCAGAATGTTCAGCAACCATCACCCGTTAGTGGCAATTCAAAGCTGGTTGTAGGTCCTCAGGTAAAATTTCTTGTTTTGAACATCTGTTCTTATCAGTTTAATGCCTGCTACACTTTTCATCCAAACATTACACCTGATTCTGTAATAACTTCTATAAGTATGATTTTTCTAATTGAAATTTCTTGTATTCTGATACCAAGAAAGATTTATTGTTGTTTAACCTTGTGTTTACAGTACTTTCCCTTGGAAATAGAATTGCTTGGTATTATTTTTTATCTGAATCCTAGGTGACTTAATCAGAATAGTTTTGCCTCTGTTAAGCATGTATTAGTATTTTCCAGATTGGGACCGGTGTTTAGTTGTGGTCTAGGGTTTGAGTGGTGAGTATCATGTTAAGAATGAATACAAGGACTATACAAGGTATGGTTGCAAAGTTTTGTTCTCTATCAACCACACATATATCTTGGTTCTCATTAACTCATTCTTGTATAGTCTTTTCCTATGCCATTTTGTTGGAATTGATGCTGGAGCAATTTAGACTGCCTTGTATTGATTTGACCTGCCCAGTTGAACGATTTTGTTAGCTTAGCTTGGGGCATGTCATACGGTCTGAAATAGAGTTTGGGCTTTGTTTTAGCGGAGCCCAAACCTAAGGACTGCATTGTTTGTAGGTTAATATGTTTTTTCCCCCCTACTATTTGATGACACAAATACAAGCATCATGTTGTGTGACGGATATGGGGTGTTGGACATGGCTAACCCAAAGATCTAGACATGGGAACATGGTAACATTTGATGGTATGTTGCATGCAGAAGATTTATACATTGTAAAACTCCATAAGAGTAATTACTATGTGAACTATTTGTTGCATTTTGACAAAAAAAAATGCTAAGGATTTTCCGCATCATATGCACTTCAGGATAAGTTAAGGTCAATTGTTCTTTAGGTGTCCAAACTAGTATTGGAGATGGATACATGTTGTTTCCTTTGCATTTGATAAGTTAATATTTCATCAGCATAAGTAAGCTATAGGTTTTATATCTCTATATTGACGAATAGATTATGTAATTAACAATACATATTGCATATGTTGTTAGTTGATTAGGCATGTGTTTAGTCTTCTTTATATTGAGGATTGGAAATAACTGGCTAGGTATGTAGCTCTAGTATCGTCACTATGTAGCAGCAAATACCAAATTTCTTGTTGTATTCAGGGACTCATCATGCTGGTGGGTTCTGATAATAGTAGGAGTTTTGAGTTCATTTTTCATTACTTCCAAGTTTCGTAGGACAAGAGAAAAGCTGTTGTTTGGAGTTTGATTTACATTGTGAAAGTGAGATTGTTGTTGTGATATAGGAAACTAATCAAATTATCTTTAATGAATGTTCATTGCTAATTAGGGTAAAGCTTAGATACAACACCTTAGGTGCAATACATTATGTTCCCTAGTAAATTCAAACACTTGATTGCATTGACCAACACTTGATTGCAGTACTGCACCTATGTTTTACCCAAATAATAGGTATGTTTTCCTTTTCTTTGTGGGTCAGGGAACCTGGGGGTTTCCGTTAGGATAAACACAAGCATATCTGTAAAATGCAGTGAGCATTTTGGTTTAAGTTATTTGGACAATCTATTGTTGATTGAAAGTTGGGTAACCAAATAATGTGCACCACAAGCACTCGTTATTTTGAGGGAAGAAATGTGAAAAAAGTCATATATTCTTGCAGTTGTAACCTTCAGGATGTAAAATGTTGTAATTTTCTTATATTTATGTACGCTAGATTCTCGCACTGATCACTTGCATAAATGCAGTGGGAAATAAATTTTGATGTCTCGCATAAATGCAGTGGAAATAAAATTTTGAAGAGGTTCAAAGCACATTGTGAATATAAAATAATGTTGTATTTGATTAATAATATAAAAATCTATGCTTCTTCCTCGAGCTATTGATTTCCTGTCATGACTGTAAGCAAAATATATAGATTTCTTCAACAAAATGCTTTTTTGCAGGGGCCAAGAAACAATGTTAGAAACCCATCCTCGTCCTCTTCCTCCAGGCCTGAAGCAAAAGCAAAAGAAAAAGACAAGTGTACTGTGATGTGAATTGTGCATGCAGGCAATTTGGAAGTTTTGTTGTAAATGGTGTGTTCCCTCCTTTGTATTCCATGATATTAATCAAACTGTATTTTCCGTACATGTGAATAATGGAAGTATATAGTACCACATGGCTAGGCCCTCCAATCTCCGCTAATTTCTTTCCCTAATTCACGCAGTTTTAATTTTTAAATTTTTTTTTGTTGTTGAAATAATAGTCTGATCAAGAGTCAAGACAGGTTTTGCTCTTGACTATCTAGAAAAGATTCTAGATAATGTTGTGATAACCTTGGTTGTCCGAGATCATTATGAGAGTTCTCCAAAAAAGAAAAAAGAAAAAAGAAAAAAAAAGAGAGATTCATTTTGAGAAAGTCTGGAGACAACAAAATGTTACAACATTTTTGCAATGCCTTTATTTTTAGTTTGTAATGAGTCTCATTTTAATATTTTATTTTAACCTACAAGGGTTTGATATTTACACGGTTGTAAAAATGTTGTGACAATCTGTTGTTTTTAAAACGACTTTTGTTATCGTGAATCTCATTGGTATGCAGGACCACTTTAAGGAAGCGTGTCCTACCTCCACAGGCTTGTCTAGTTGTCTTTGCAAACTCTATTATCATTCTTGCGATATTTACTGACAGAGTATTATTTCTATAATATTTTCACAACAAATTAGAGGTGGTCAATTATTATTGGTTTAAATTTGAACTTATCACTGAAATTACTTTTTTATTCTACCTTTAACAATCCATAATAACTTGTTACATAGGATTTGTTGTAAAACTGTTGTAAAAATATTATGGACATAGTAATTTTCTTGCTGAAAATATCTGTGTTGGGTACGTGGAAAAGGTTATCCTTAGTATCAAATTAGTGTCGCATAAAAGCAGTTGGGTATTAATTGTTGAGACTTGGGAGGCTATGAGCTGAGAATGATTTCTCGCCCCCTCCACAAATTTTTTTTGGTAATGACGGAATTTATTAAAAATTAAAAGAAAATACGAGTAATACAATACTACGCTCAAACGGATTAAAACAAAAGAGAAGGGAGGGGACCAATTGGTCCCACGGTCATCATGACTAACTAAAGCTTCCAAATGATTACAGTCCATTTAATTTATTCCAGAAATTGATATAGGCTTCATGATAGAAAATTTCACAGCTCGCAATGTCAAAACGGCCCCAATAGTAACCTGTAGTCTGTCAGGTCTGTCAGTGACATTGATTTAAACCTTGCAATGGCAAAACAGGCTCATCAATAACCTGTTGACAGTGACAAAAGGATTTATGGAGGGAAACAGGATTGGAGTAGTTATTCCATAGATGCCTTGTAATTTCAAAATCAATCATGTCTTGCAACTTTAACATCAAGGGCCGAAGTTTCCATTCCCGTACAAAGTTGCAATAGTTTTGATTACTTTGTGCGGGATTTTTTAAAAAATAACTATAAAAACCAAACAATATTATTAATTATCTAAGATTCGAAACAAATTTGGTATCTAACAAATCAAGTTTTTGGGACTCGATTTTGGAATGCTAAATCGAGTGCGCTGAAGTCGATTTCAACAACGTGTTAGCTTCTTCCTTTCTCTTTTTTACTTCTACCGACTAAGCTCCAAAAACCCATGAATTAATCAAATCCAAAACAAATCAAACCCATTCTCTTGAAGTTTTTGCCTGAAGTTTCCATTGCTACTTTCCACTTATGCCGATTTCCATCGCTTGAAATTTTCGCCGCCTGGGTTTGGTCGGAATCAGCGCTTGGGTTGCTGGGTACATGTTCTTCTCCTCCACTGGAGCGGCGGCGAGAATCGGTGCCTAGGTTGCTGGGTTTGGTCTGAATCGGCGCCAAGTTTTGCATCATTGCTTCTTTGGGTTTTGTTGATCTCTAGGTTTTGATTTCTAGGTGTGGTACTAAATCGTCGTTGCTTTGCTGGGTACGTGTTCTTCTCCTCCACTGGAGCGGCGGCGAGAATCGGCGCCTGGGTTGCTGGGTTTGGTCGGATTCGGCGCCAGGTTTTGCATCATTGCTTCTTTGGGTTTTTGCTAATCTCTGGGTTTTGATTTCTAGGTGTGGTACTAAATCGTTGTTGCTTCTTTTGGTTTTGCTGATCTCTGGGTTTTGATCTCTGGGTATGGTACTAAATTGAGTCCATAGGGCTCGATTTTTATTTGACATAACTCGAGTCCTGTGGACTCGAGTTCTATGCCAACGTGGACGTTTTGTCCACATCAGCTACCAACAATGATGAAATCGAGTTCAATTCACTCGATTTAGCATTCCAAAATCGAGTCTAATGGACTCGATTTGTTAGATACCAAATTTGTTTCAAACCTTGACTAACTAATAATATAGTTTGGTTTTTATAGTTATTAAAAAAAAAAAAAAAATCACTTTGTGCCTACCATTGGTTGTTTGGTTTTAACCTTAAAAAGGGAGTGTTATCTAGGTTTTAGATCTATCTGCTAACTTCCTTTTTTTTTTTTTTTTTGAGAGAAAAAATCTGCTAACTTTTTTGTTATCACTATTAGAGATTTATTTTAATAATTTTTTTCGTTTGGTCATGATACACATGTTGAAGACCGAATGAACTAAAAGCTTCTGGACATTTTGTTTTTTTCTTTTTAAATAATTCTGGACATTTTGTTAAGAACAAAATTTTTCTAAATTTATATAAATTTTATAAGTTTTTACTTATTAATTATGAATTATAATGATCATGAAGGGAATGTAGGACATCATAGGGTTTATTTTTTATTTTGAGGAATTTCCATATTTATATTTTATTTCCTCATTTTTAATTGTTTTTAGGGTTTTGCTTGTTAAATTAAGGACAAGGGAAAAGGTGGTGTAAGGACCAAAAACGCATAAACTTCTTTGCTTGTTTATTCATTAATGGGCCCCATACAATACATTTGGTAGAGAGGGTTCAACAACAAAAGTCCTCCCTTCGTAGTCTCTTAATTCCTATTTATATTACTTTCTGCTTTCATCCTAGCCCTACACCTTGCAATCTGCGGTCCTTTTCCCATGACATCTGTCCGTCGGCAACGGAGCAAGATTCTATTTTGCGTTCCACACTGTTCAGGTCATGTCCACATTAATGCGACAGATAGAGGTGATGCTTGCTAATTAATGCGGCCAGAATGGTTGTTGCTGAGCATTTAATGTGACCTTCCAAATCAGTCTGCTACATCAAGATATTTGTAATATATCCCTTACGTAACCATCGTCCACGCCACCTTATCTTCGGGCACACCCGGAGAACTTCTCTTCTTCCTCATCTTGCATAATGTATGTTGGCCCTCTCTTCTTCGGGTCCTCGGGTTCTTAGGTCCTCGGGTCCTCACAGGTGGCATTGAATTAGGGATGCCCGTCCGTTTTTTTGGGGAATGGAAAACCTGTATTGGGAGAAATTATACTTTCTCATTTCTCCTGCATTGGGTGTGAGCAAGATAAGTTGGGGTAATTAATATAAGAACTTTATGATTCATGCCATCTCATTGCTCATTATAAAAGGTTTGTAAAATGACAGAAATCATGAATCACAACCAAATCATTTCATAAAACCATCTTAGAAGTATCTCAAAAAAAAAAAAAAAAAAAAAAAAAAAAAAAACACCATCCTAGAAGTATTCTCGAAAGAAAAAGAAAATAAAAGAGTAAAAAATTACTAGAAATTATTAGTTGAATATTGAAATGTACCTAATAAGGTCCAATTTTAAGAGGGAAAATTACTAAAATGGCTAAAGTTAAATATAATTACTACTAAACCCAAGTTTTATTAAGACTAACACAAGCTTCTTCTCAAAAAAAAAAAAAGGACTAAAACAAGGTTATTTTTTTCCCTTGAAAATTGAAATATGCTAAAACAAATTGAAATATCCAGAACATATGATACGATCTAATATTTGAGCCAGTATAGGCACATCATAGAATATTTTGTATACTTAAATATGCATTGTATAAAACGAAATTCAAAATATTAGTAAACAACCCCTTGTATGGATTACAACTTAAGTTCCATTGGGATCCTAGTAGCACCATTAGGTAAACGGAGAATGATCCTAGTAGCATTATTTTTAAGATTAAGAGCTTTGTAACTTAACTAGATTGCATTTTTTTAGTTTTTATAAGACATTCAGGATTGAATAAAATTTCTCTTTAAACTAATTTGGAAAAAAAAAAAAAAAAACTCTTTAAACTCCTTATATATATTTACATTGATAGAGTGAATTTTTAAAATTTAACCAATGGATTGCATATTCTTATTATATCATTCATTTTTGCAAAATTTGAAGAAGATCAAATATTAATTTCAATGTCATCAAAAAAATGTTAAAATTTCAAATTTTTGTGATTTAAAATTGTATATAAAAAATAAGTGTTTATTGATACAATAGTAAATAACATCCGATTTGAACGATATTTGTTATGTGTGTTAATAATATAAAAAACATGAAATTCAATGGTTAAATTTTCAAACTTTACATTCAAAAAATAGATATATGAGAAGTTTGAAAACTTTCTTTAAAAACTAATTTGGAGACAAATTTTTTTTTCCAGAATTTAATTTTTCTTCTCTTCCTCTGTAATTATCAAATTATTAAGAAAAAAATTGAATTTCTAAAAAGGATTTAAACTCAAATGTTAAGCCCAACCCAAATCGCACAATTATGAAGTATGAAGCTATCCTTTCACCGATAATAAAAAAAAAAAAAAAAAAAATCTTTCGCCACTCACCGTCTAGTACTATTTAAGTGAAGTTTGCATTCTCACTTTATACAGCACGTTATAACCGTCGCTGTTGGTAAAGTCAGCTGGAATGCAACGTGTCGGGATCTAGTTGGTCTGTGGTAAAACCTCGTGGCAACAAAAACTGTCATATAAAAAAGAAAAAGAAAAAAGGCTTCTTTATCCACCAGGCCAATTCTGCAAGGGGCCTGCAAGGTGTATATGTGAAAATTCTATTATGTTGTTGTTATTGTTGTGGCCCTAAAACTAAATAAAGTTGAGCCAGGCCTGAATAAGAATCAACCTAACCTTTGTTCCTTTGTAGGACCCACCAAACCCAAGGGTGAAGATCCTTACACCACACATCTAATCACCACCGACAGCATTGCCATTATTGTCCTTCCATTCTCTAATTATATTATTATTTTATTTTACCACAAAACTCTTACCTACAATTCCTTCCACGACTGCATTAGATTCTATATATTATTAAATTTAAATGTGTGATTATATTTTATCAATAAAACATAAATTATATTATTTTTTTTCAAGAATAATTAACTAGCAATTAAATGTTTGAACTTAATATAATGCACCTCCAATGCTGTAGATATTGATTAGGATTAAATTGTAATCGGTGAATTTTTTTAATGTTACATTATAACATCTAAGCAAATTTCGTATTAATAGGATGATTTTGTTATTTAATTCACAAACCTTTCTTTTAGTTATAATTTTAAAATATAAAAAATACTTAAATTTAAACATTTTATATAGGTTAGTTAAAAAAAACTATATATGATAAGATAAATTACATTCAACATTGTTGAGGTTTGAATAAAGCCAAACAGGTCCAAATCATTTCAGAATTAACCAATTTGATCCCTGAACCATATGCTAAATACAACAATTTCATTTATAAGAGCATATGGTTTAGGGACTAAATTGGTTATTCTTGAAATATTTTGGACCTACCTGGTATTAGCAAAACCTCAAGAGTGCGGATTGTAATTTACCCTATATTAACATTTGACTTTTAATTTTTTTGAAATTTTTTCCGACTATTGAGGGAATATAAGTGGAAGATGCAATATAATAGTGGATTTATCAAAACATTGTAACCATGAGGCAAATAAGTGTGTTGATGTCCTTGCTAGAAGGGGAGTTCTACTCTCCCAAGATTTTGTGTTTTATTAGACCCTTCAGTGGATGTGTCCTTGTTACTTAGTTTAGACTCTGCTGGGTGTATTATGATCGTTTTGTTCCTCTTGGTATTTCTATTCCTTAGTTTTTAATGCAAGTTCCTTTCTACCAAAAAAAAAAAAATCAAAACATTGTTGTAGGGATGGTAGGCCCAGTAGTGTATATTGGCCAAAGGCTCAATCCGAGGACGTCTAATTGTTCGAGGACGGGTAAACATTGTTACGGAGGTTGGCATTCGTGAATAAAGAAAGGTGTCTGGTTATGATGGTCCGAGGAGGGATGCCTCCTCGGCTGATTGAAGCAGAGGTTAGAAAGTACGGTCTGTCATCTAGAAGCAACGTTTCAGGAGATTCTATTGATAAGGATATACATCGTGAAAGTACAGGATAAGGGAGAGCTATGAAATATCTAAGAGAAAGCTGCTATCACCGTATTTAATACTCTATAGCTAACTCTCTGGCCGCATTAATGAGAAAGTGATATCTGAACAGTAGTTTCAGCCTTACAGCTACTCCCAAAGATTTTAGGAAAGTACTGATGGGATAAAGATCAACACCAGCAATTTGATCTACACGTGGAGGGTAGAGATGAAAGATGGAAGATAGTATAAAAGAGAGGGAGGACCCTGAGGGAAAGGAGGGGGCAAGGGAGAGAGTCAAGAACAATACTTGTGATCAGTCCAAAAATAAATAGATACAAGAATCTACCTCCTCAGATTGTGTCCGAGGATGATTTACTTTAGATAAAATCAGTTCATCTTTATTCTATTATCATCTTGATCCACTATGATTATTGTCTCAACTAAAACCTAATTTTCTAATTCACTCTCTACAATTCATTGTATTAGGCTCTTTGGGCCTATTACCTTTTCTACTTTGGGCTTAGGTACCAAAATTGCGTCCCTACAATTGTTATACTACTCAATATCTTTTTATTGAAAGTAATTTTTGACACATTTACTGTTAGATTATATATATTTTTTCTTATACTCTCTACATACATGTAAAATTTCAAGATAATTTGAGATCATTAACTATATCATCTGTAAAATGTTTACAGGTCAAAATTTTATATTTAAATTGTGTATAAATAATTGGTTTTTATATCTAATAATAAATAGCATAAAACTTAATATGCATATTACAAACAAGATAATATGCCTAAATAGTTGAATTTTTGAAATATTATTTAAATAAAAATAATATTAAATAATGTAAACGTAACTTAGAATTACAATAGAATCTAATTCATATAAAATATGATCCATAACAACTTCCATTAATTAAATTAGACAATAAAACCTTCTTGTTTTTTCTATTTACTCGTGATTAGCAAATGGATTGACTTTGGTGTACTTCAAAGACAATGAAAAAAGATGATCAGGAAAAAGAAAAAGAGAAAAAAAAAGAAAGGTCGGAATCATGGGGCCACTTGAAAGCGACAACACCGGATCATGTTCAAGTTTTTCATAGTGGGGACCACATTCTCTCTCTCTCTGTCTCTGAGTGTTTTTTATTATTATTTTTAATTATATATAAATAAATAAAAAAACCTGAAATTGAGGGAGGGACCACACTAGCTTAGCTAGGAAGGTCACAATCTTAATAGGGGCGAAGAAGAGGACAAAGCGACAGCTGTGAAGTTGACCCCACTGCTACTTCCACCATCCACGACCTAATAAGGTTGCTTGCTTAATTATCTTGGAAATCACGTCATCCCTCGATCGGCTTTTTTAGCATGCCATCCGGCTCGGCAGTCGGCTCTCCCAAGATGCTACTTCTAAATTGTTTGATCATTCTTGGAACAACAATAAAGATGGCTAGCCCTATGTTTGTGCATGTTCTGCATGCGCTTTTAGCTTTTTCTTGATACCACAAACACTTCAATTTTTTTTTGTGGCATAGGTTAGACATTAGGTTATAGATTGGTTATGCAATTTGATTAACTGTCTGAATTCGACTCTATAAACACTTGCAACAATGGGGCTTTAGCAATAGAGATTTGTTAGGATGTGCTTGCGAAAGACTTTCTATGCTTAAGTTAGTGAATCAATTATCAAGGATAAAATTGGTAAACTGTAAAATTAGGACTGTTGGTCATGTTCTAACGAATATCTCCTTATAATATTTATGTTGCATTTTGGGATTGATTACTTTAAAATATCAAAGATATTATCTTGTGCAATTTGTTCCCTTTAGCATCAAAGTTATTCCCTAATTATTGCGAATGATATCGTTCAATTTGACATTAGTAGATAGGCATAAGAATAATACTAGCTATACAAACTATTTTACAAATTTTTTTACAAACTGTTGATGTGGTGAGAGATTATTAATAAATGAAAAAGTGATATTAATGGTGGATCTATATGAAAACCAATAAGAAGTTGGCCACATCAACATTTTGTATAAATGTTGTAAAATAATTTGTGACTGTAGTATAATTCTAGGCATAAATATGTTTTCATATCAGTGATATTATACAGTGCTATCTGTTTTCATGACCAAGCTGCAACTTGCCCCTCAACGATGTTGTCAAATCTAGAACCCCTCAAAACAAAGCTCTGACGAAGGAATTATCCACTTCAATCGTGTCCAAAATGAGTCATAGAGCCAAGAATGTGGGCAATGGCCTCCTTAGTATAATACTATTGGTTTTTTCTTGTTGTATTGATTGTTTGGTGAAGAGGCTGGATGGGTGCTGAGCAAGGGCATGGGCTTGTGTTTGTAGTGGTCATGTTGAGCGATATCAAATTGATCAGCGGCCAAGCGGGCGGCAGTCATGGACAAAGTCATTAATGTATAGAGTAAATTTTTTATTAGTATATATATATACTTAAAATTTGAAGTTAAATGTTTCTCAAAAAAAAAAAAAAAAATTGAAGTTAAATTTTCCAAATTTATACCTAATTCACTCTCAAAATTAAGTTGGTCCAAAGAGATTCAAGAAATGGAAATATCCAACTAGGGGACACCTTTAGGCTTTTTATATTTATTTATTAATTTTTTTAGAGAGTTTCAACCTTTGACATCTGCTCTTAATGATACTCTTTATCATTAAACCAATATATCAATCGGTTTTTGGTGTAGACGGGGATTGAATTCCAAATTTCTTATTCAACTATTAGAGATTTTACTAGTTTAGCTAGCTGGAATCCATGACACACCTTTAGGCTTTAGCCCCTTCTAAAACCAGGAATTTTTTATTTAATAAATATTTGAACTCAAGTGATACTATCGTATTTAAACACCTCAAGAACTACTGCCAACTCATGCACAGACCACTAGTACCCTTATTAAGGTCCTCAATACTACCCATGATATCACAAGGGAGAAAGTCTCTCTCTAAACACCTCAAGAACTACTACCAACTCATGCACAAACCACCAGTAACTTGAGGTCCTCTCTCTCTCCCTCTCTCTCCCCCCCCCCCTCATAAAAAGGAAAATTTTTGGATCCATCCTATTGATAATTTTGCTTTTTTAAGTACAAAATACTTTAAAATTTTAAAATTGGGGAAATATATTTATCTTTTCTTGTTAATTTATTGTTTCTTTATAAGAAGAAAAAAAAAAATTAGAGACTAATATTTATTTTTGGCTGTTGACACAATTCTCTCTCTCTCTCTCTCTCTCTCTCTCTCTATATATATATATATATATATATATATATAGAATAAAACATAATGTCTAGTAATTTCAATAAATTTGAATTCAAAGTTTTATTCATGTCAATTTGTTTGGTTTTTACATTTTTTTAGAGTTATATTTTCCCAATATTGTTATAGTCATCAATTTATCCTCTCTTTTTTCTTCTGTTCTCAAAGATTTTTCCACTTAAATTTTAAAATTTTTTGGGTGTCAAATTAGATGCTAGATAGGATGTGGCAACATAATTTTGTTTATATAAGAGAATTTAGGATAGCCTCTAACTTTAAGTCAAGGTAAATTATTGTGAAATTTAATATAAAATCTGTAAGGACTAGATTTGGTTTCCAATCCTAAAGGGAAAAGGATTCAGGCCCAAAGAGCCCAATACAATAAATTTGTAGAAAGTGAGCTAAACAACACCGGACTTTAATGAATTAGATAGTAATTGTAGTAAGTCCAGATGAAAAGAAAACAAGAATGAAACTGTTTTATGCGAAATGAATCATCATCGGCACAGTCCGAGGAGACTAAATCTTATATATATGCTTCTTTTGAATTTGGTTTCAAGTCCAATTCTTTATGCTACAGTGGTTTTTTCCTTCACTTAATTTTAGATACCTCCTCTGTATATCCCTTTCATCCACGTGTAGATCAAGTTGTTGGCCTTGATCCCTGTCCCATCAGCACCTTCCTGAAATCTTTGGAAGTAGCTGTAAGGCTGCTTACCACTATTCAGGTATCACCTCCACATTAATACGGCTAGAAAATTAGCTGCAGAGCATTCAATGCAGTGGTAATAGCTTTCTCCTAGATATTTCTCAGCTTCCCTTCGTTTTATGCTTCCATGATGTTTATCCTTATCAGTGGAATCTTTTGGAATGTTGCCCTTTGAGGGCGGACCGATCCTTCTTACCTCTGCTTTGCTTAGCCGAGGAGGCATTCCTCCTCGGACTATTTTCCATCACCCTCGAAGTTATAATTTGTTTGTGACGTTCTATTTCTTACGTCTTCCTTATTGTTTACATGTCCTCGGACCACTAAGTGTCCTTGGACAAGGCCCACAGCCCAATATATTCTCCTGGGCCTCTTATCCCTACAAAATCAATTATAAATGATTTTTGGGATTTAAAAAAATGATGAGTTGTGTTTTAATAAATATTTAAGTTAAAATATATTAAGAAATAATTTTGCATAGATGCTAGTTTTATTTTTTATGTGTTAGTTTAATATTGAATCTTTTTATAATTTTTCATTTTAAAATGGTGAATTTTTTTTTTTCATACTTTATCCCCCAAAGATTGATTAATTGTTTTGGCTATATTGTACTGTTGAATTGTCATCATAAGGATTCATCTTTGAGAGTTAGATTTGTGGGATAAGGAGCTTGGTGGCTGTGAGATGGCAGTGGGCGACAGAAAAGGGTAGAGGAGAGGGGAGAGTGAAGCAGAATAAAGAAAGGAAAAGAAAAGAAGAAAGAAAAAGGTATGGGTAAAATGGTAAAAAAATCTATGCCATTTTATGGGACTTAAACACAAGGTCTAGATGAAAATGAACAAAAGGAAAAATTGAAAATGGAAGGGAAGTTGAGGGGCTAAAATGAAAAAAAAAATGTTATAGGGATAATAATGAAAACGTGCAAAGTTTTAGAAGGTAATAAATTGTAATTGTGCCAAAAAAAAAAAAAAAAAAACTTATTTTGAAGTTTATAATAGAACTTAATATGTGTATGAAATTCTTATAATCATCATAAGTGCTCACAATTATCTCAATTAGGGGTGGCTCAATGCAGTGTGGAGCCTAAGGTCACAATTTCAGGTGGGTATTTTTTTATATTTAAATATTAATTGAAAAATAATTTAATATAGTATTTGTGGTAAAAATGTTGTGAAAATAACTTTTTTTTTTGTTTGTATTTTTTAGTGATTGGCTAATTTTTGAGGTTCTATTGATTAAAATTTGGGGGCTTTATTTCACTTGGAGGCCTTAGGCAGTTCCTTTACTCGCCTATACCATTGAGCCACCCATGAACTCAAATTGAAGGAACACTTAAGGAAACAACATCACATGGCTTCTGGATTAGTACAAAGATTGAAGGTTTCCAACCATTTTCAATTTCACCATACTTTTGGGTTTTGTAACTTAAGTCTTTTTGTTATAAATTTTTTTCGTTCAATTTATGAGCTTATTTACTATTGTATAATTTTTTAAACTTGACCTTTTATTGGTATAAACATATATATTTTAATAAATTTTCATTAAAAAAATCTGTAAAAAGTCAAATAATTAGTTGGTGCCATACCAATAGGGCTGAAAAATAAGCTTCATTTTTTTTTTTTGCCGAATAGAAAAATAAGCTTCATTGCTGCCCTTTTTCCAACTCCAAACATTTTCAACTATAGCTAAGTTTATGCATTTTAAAGGAGTTTTATAATTTTTTTGAATATAAGATAAAAATTCTACTCTAGTTTAATCTAAATGTATATATATGTAAAACTTCTTCCTGAAAATTTAAATCTTGACCTTTACCTGTCACACTCCACAAACATTTATATTTGTGAAGTGATCAACCAAAAATATGCTATAGTACATTTTAAAGGAATTGACATTTATTTTACGTTGAAAATAGAAGTAACATCAAGCTATGAAAGCAAAAAATGTTGATGCGTTTGTCATTGCAACTGATTATGTCACGGTATCGTAGTACAGGTTTTTTTTTTTTAAATTTTTTTAAGGAAGGATAGTACAAGTATGACAAGTTTTGAAATTGCCAAATTTTGTACTGACTTTAATCCTAAAACGTAAACGTAAAGAAAAGTAATTTGGCTCCTAGGAAGTTTCGAGGGAAAATCCATGCGAAGGTACCTTCTTTTGCCTTTTCACTTAAATAACTTTAAAAAATAAAAATCGTAGTCCTTTTTTTTTTTTTTTTTTTTCCGTTTATTTATTATTATTTTTTTGGTTAAGAACTATTCTTTTCATAATAGGGCATGCGTTATATTGATTGATTAAATATCTTTCTTAACTAGTGGGATTTCAATTTGATCAAATATTTGTAAAGTATTTAGTCGTTGAATAAAATTGAGATCTGGACTTTTGTCTTTGCCTATACCAAAATTTAATTAACATGCATTTTAGTTCAATGATAAAACATAATCATTATAAGCGGACATTGTAAGTTGAAGTGAAACTCTCCCTTTAAATAGAAATATCTCTCTAGCTAGCGCCCTTAAATATCTCTCCATAGTCCACACGGATTTCCAAATTTGAAAGTTGAAACACCAGCCAAATCCCTTAATAAAAATGAAGTAATATGAAGCCTAAGCTTAATAATGTAAACTAAACCCTCACACTCTATAATCTATATATTCTGCTTGGCCTGACGAGCTCTAGCTGAGCCAAAATGACCTTATAGCTTAGCAAAAGGTTCATACTTCAAGATGGTCTCTTCTCTCCAAAAAAAAAAAAAAGATGGTCTCTAAAGCCACTCTGCGTTCTTGTAAGGGTAGAAGAAATTTTTTTGACCTTGTAGTATTACCTTTTGACTTCAGTGCATTCTGAGGTAAGGAAAACCCTACCATGTCCTAATTCCCTTTAAAAAAAAAAAAAAAAAAATCACTTCTCTAGGGAAAAAAGGAACCTTTTTTTTTTTTTTTTTTTTTTTTTTTTTTTTTGAGGAAACAAGGAAAAAAAGGAACTTTAATATGCTTATTGTACTATGAGAAACTCAGCGTGATTCTCCATGAAAAGCTCAAATTCTAGTTTCTATTATAAGGTCACATTGGATGTCTCTCTCTCTCTCTCTCTCTCTCTCTCTCTCTCTCTATATATATATATATATATATATATATATATAGGTATCGTTAATGTGTGCCCTAAGGGCACGCATTAAGTTATCTATTTATGGTAAAATTTTCTTGAGAATTGAAAAATCTGTCAATACTTTTTCAATTTTCGAGAAATTTTTTTTCCAAAAATGAATAATTATTGTGTGTCCTTAGGGCACACATTAGCCAAAAAAAAAAATATATATATATATATATATATACATATATATATATATATATATATATATATATATATATATATATATATATATATCTTTCTGGCTTCAATGCCCTTGCATATTAGTGAAGCAGTGCCTTTTTGTTCTTTTCCAAATTTTGGTCCATGCGTGACAAGTAAGATTTTTTTTTTTTTCCTTTTTAATTGTGCGTGACAAGCAATCTCACGACAGAGAATATAGATATAAGACTCATAATAAAAGCTGAAAGTGGGAGAGTGCCGTATCATGTAATAATTTAAATAATTAGCATGTCTCACATGTGTTGATGTATAAATTTTTCTAAGAAAAACAACAATTATTGTTATTATTATTATTATTTTTATGAATAGGAACAACATTTGGTTAATTCCCTTTTATGATGGTCTTAGATAGGAATACTTCATTTTATTGGTCATTCTTTATTTGTAAGAAGATAAGTAAACACTCTTTTGGTTGGAATAGTTGAGTTAAAATGAGAAGATTTTCAATTGCATTTCTAGAAGTAACTTCAAAATGAAATGCCAAGAGACTTAAACAAAATCATTTTCACAATAAGTACGCACTTTAAGTGAAGTTAATATTATGGATTGGGATATAAAATGGTGACTTTATAGCATTTTATTTTTTTTAAAAATTCTATTGTTATAATATAAAGGTAAGATTTGAATGGTGGATGTCTCTATTGGAAATACAATATATTAATTGATATTATAAACTTAGACCAAAAATCTTAAATTACAACTTGATTACTTTTAAGTTAATCTAACAACTAACTCTGAATTTAGATGATTAATTGGTTCAATTAAGCTTCAATGATAAACATTGCATGGAGACAAATATTAAAGCATGTAAACAACCACACCCACTCTATATATATATTAGTAGCAAAAAAACAGAGAAAATTCAATTAGATTTTAATTAGATTATCAATTTTTGGCCATGTAATTTTCAATTTTGTGCCAAGTAAATTATTGAGTGTAAAAATAGAAGAATCCAAATCTAATTAGATTCTAAATTGGATTTCAATTGAAATCCAATTTTCTGCTGTGTCCATTTAATTTTTTAATTTTTGTGACAAGTAAATTATTGAGTGCAAAAACTGAATAGTTGAAAACCAATTAGATTCTAAATCACACACACACACACACACACACACACACACACACACACACATAATGAGAAACCATTACATATTTTAGAAATGTATAGTTTAAAAAAAAGTGTCATGTATAATATAAACCTCTTTTAAATTTTTTTTGAATCGTATAATTATGATTATTTTTAATTGTATCCATGCATATGCATGAGGCTACACTAGTAAAATTATAAGCAAAATACCACAAGGATAATATTGAATGTGTTATCAAAGAGGAAACTTGAGAATTGGGTGAAAAAACCCTTTCATGGCACCACCACCAAAATGATCCACTAGAATGAATGGTTCAAGATGCACACAGAACTCTTCAAGCCTAGTGCTATCTATGTACTCAAGCATCTGTGCTTTTGCTAGCGACTTACTTTGCCGCGTCATTTTTTTCAATCTAGCTACTGCAATCAATGATCAATTGCAACTTCAGGCCACCATGGCTGACTGTAGGGTGCTCCAATGATTTCCCAAACACCAAATAACTCTCAAAACTCTGAAGGTTTAGTGAATGAATTTGTGGTATTAATCTCCTCCCTAAGATATGTGGCTATGTAGATGGGGAGCAGGTAGAGAGAAAATAAGATTTTTTTTAATCTAGGGTTTATCTTAGCTCTCTAACACTCCAATTGGGAGTTTATTGGTCTCAAAATTAGTGGAAAATGAGACTTAAATAGATGGGCAAATGGCTGGCACAGCAAAGAAAAATGTAAAAAATTTCTCTCAAGTTTTGGCATTTTCACTTGTTACTTTTCAAAAATTGCTATCCAATTACTTTTCAAATTTTTTTGCCAAATACTCCGATTTTCGTTCAACCTAAAATCTCTAGCATGCACTTTCATATTAAGCTCGAACCCACTTTAATGCAATATAAAATACACCTCATTTCAAGAATTGAAATACAAATCAATTCATCAAATACTAAATGGAAAATTGTCATGGAATTAGCCAACAATCTAAAGATCTAACATTAATAAAGAAAATAGAATAATAGTATATATAGGGATTGAAATCTTTTGTCTTACTTTTTGTGTTATGCCATGTGACTGATTTTTTTCTTTTCTTCATTTTAAACTTTAATTATATTTTAAAAAAAGTAAAAAAAAAAAAAACATAATTTGTAGAGTATAACGTAGAATACAAAAAATGAGACAGAAGATTTATATATAAAAAAAATGGTGGGTGAGTTTACAATGCAAAACAAATCATTTCAACAAAATATAATTGCACAAATATATTGGAAAAGGGGTACATTGCTTATGGTATAAGGGCGCTAAACAATGTATAGTGCTTCCTTCAGACCAACGACATTACCACGTAAATCGAAAAGTAAGAACAAATATTTCCATTTCATGTTTTGCTTTGGGTCGACTCGATCTAGTGCAAATTCCCAACAAATTTATTTCTCTATTGCAACTTGCAACCAACATTCTAAGTAGCCCTCGAAATTGGCCCACCATCAATCGCTGGGGCACATCTAAGTATCTAACATATATATCCCTTCAAATATTCCCTCGTAATGCTCTCATATATTATTATCTATAATATATATACTAGCAAAGGTAGAGCACATTAGGCATTAATCTTGAGAAACATCGTAGGAAAATGTTAGATTTTAAGACTTTAGGGACTAATGTATTAGAACTTTAATGTGTAATGTTTTGGTAAACCATGATTAAAATATAGAGTCTAGGTTTAGACTTGCTCAAAATATGTTTTTTTTGTAAAGTTGGAATCGAGTGATTATAGAAATTAGTGGACAAATTTTGCAAGGCTCAATCGATCGAAAATTAGATTCGATCGATTGAAAATCGTGCATAATTAATTTTTTGTAGAATTTCCAACTCAGCCCAAGCCTGTTTGACGTGTAGGGTTTTATGTTTTACTTCACTTATAAAAATGAAAACCCTAGCTACGTTTCAGAGATTTTTTGATGTGCTGTGTGTTGAATCTCTTGTGAGATCTAGAGGTGTTTACCTTCAAACTCACTTAGGGTTATCAAGATCAATATTGATGTCAAGAGCTTGACGATCGCTTCAGTTGTTGCATAAAGAATTTAACGAAGATCTGAAATCTTTGAGTAGAGTCTTAAAGTCACAAGTAGAAGAACTTGTGGTTGCAGTGAATCAAAGAAAGAAGTAGTCCGTGGACTCGGACTATCACATGGTTGTGGTAATAAGTTTTCTACTTGAGATAGCAATAGGATGTTAGTGGTCTAAGTTCTATTATATAAATTTCAATTCTTTCATAGTGGATTTATTTTACCTTGATGATAGATAGATTAAATTCTCCCCGGGTTTTTTATCGGTTTGGTTCTTGAGTCATCAGATCTTTGTGTTCTTTATATTTCTGCATTATATTTATTTTACACATATTGGTTTAACCTAGTTTTTAATACAAAAACTTGTTAATAAACTTGGCTTAATATTGGATTAAACATATTGTGTTAAAGGGTCTAAAACTTTACAAGTGGTATCAGAGCGTAAGGTTATTCTAGATGAGTTAGATCCAGAGATTCGTAAGAGTTTTGAGTGTAGCGGCTGGTTACCTCTCTTAGATGTAGAGCATCCTCCTCCAGTTGCCTTGATTAGAGAGTTCTATTTGAACCTCTCTGTCCACTCCGATAATTCCAACACTCAGGTTGTGAGGAGTTGGATAAGGGGTGAAGAGTATGTCATTACACCCTAGTTAGTGGTCTCTGCTTTTGGTGTACCTTTGGTACGGTAACCTGTGTACCCTTACTTTGAGACTCTTCTACTTGATGACATTATGTCCTTACTCCTTGGTACTACCATTAGATGGGGTACTAATCCTCGGATCACCTCTCATGAGCTTACTGAGCTCAATTATCTGTTTTTCTGGATTTCTTGTCATTCCATTTGGCTTATCTCTCATTTACACACTATTTCTCTCGAGAGATGTGCGTTTTTGTATGCTCTCGTCACTGATGCTTCTATCAGTTTTCCTTCTCTTTTTATCAGCTCTTTAGTTAAGGTTCATAGGAGTAGTGCAAAATTTCATGGTCTTTTCTTTCCGGTTTTCATTTATAGGATTTTGTTAGACTTAGGTTTAGAAGACTTTCCTGCATCCGAGCCTGTCCATATTATTGCTCCCATAGGTGCCACATTCCTTAAGCAAAGAGCGGCTTAGATGAAAGCTAGCTCTAAATGCCCTAGAGTCGAGTCTTTCATAGGTGATACATCTAGACCTCCTTCTAGCGATCCTACTGCTGAGGAGTTTTCTGATTCTACCGCCGTTGTTAATCCTCCACCTTCTTCTTCGAGTGATTCCTCTATTCGGAGTATGTTGGATACTGTCATGACCGTTCAAGCGGCGCATGGACAGATTTTGTTGGATGTGCTTATGGAGCTTCAGGCTTTGCGTGCTGATTTGGCTGGTGCTCGACGGTCTTCTCCACCACCTCCTTTTGATGATGAGTCCTGATTGCCCTTTCGCAATTCGTTACAAAAAGGGGGAGTACATATTGTGTTGGGCATGGAGATAGAGGAAGTTTTTGTTAGATTGTATCTAGGAGCTTCTTGATGTATATCATTTTTTTTTGCTCATGATGTATTTGTTTTGGTGATTATGTATTTTCTTTTTTATGAGTTGCATATGTTAGGGGGAGACACTATGCTTAATGCTTTATTTCTTTTATTGTTTCTTGTTTCACATATGCTACATTGGTTATTGATTTATATTATGAGGTTATTCATGATATATGTATTTTATTTTATGATTTGTGAAATCAAGAATTTATTTTGGTTTACTTGTATTTTTCACACTTGCGTTTATGTGTTTGTTGAGTGTTTCAAGAATATATAGGTTAATTCAGTTGTGGTTGTTGTCTATACTGACAACTGATAGATAGTAGTTAGATTGAATTGTGTTTTGGGCATTTAAATTTAAATGGGTTTTTTGTAACTTTGAGCATTTCATTTTTGTGATGTGTTTTGTCACGGATTGTTAAAGGGGGAGATTGTTAGGTTCTAAGACTTTAGGGACTAATGTATTAAAACTTCAATGTGTAATGTGTTGGCAAACCATGATCAAAACATAGAGTTTAGGTTTAGACTTGCTCAAAGTATGTTTTATTGTAACGTTGGAATCGAGTGATTGCAGAAATTAGTGGACAAATTCTGCAAGGCTCGATCGATCGAAAATCGTGCAGAATTAATTTTCTGCAGAATTTCCAACTCAGCCCAAGCTAATTTGATGTGTAGGGTTTTATGTTTTACTTCACATATAAAAAGTAAAACCCTAGCTACGTTTTAGAGGTTTTTTAATGTGCTGTGTGTTGAATCTCTTGTGAGATCTAGAGGTGTTTACCTTCATACACACTTAGGGTTATCAAGATCAAGATTGATGCCAAGAGCTCAGTAATCGCTTCAGTTGCTGCATAAAAAACTTAACGAAGATCTGAAATCTTTGAGTAGAATTTCAAAGTCATAAGTAGGAGAACTTGTGGTTGCAATGGATTAAAGAAAGAAGTAGTCTGTGGACTCGAAGCTGTCATGTAGTCGTGGTAGTAAGTTTTCTACTTGAGGTAGCAATAGGATGTTAGTGGTCTAAGTTCTATTGTACAAACTTCAATTCTTTCATAGTGGATCTGTTTTACCTTGAGGATAGATAGGTTAAATCCTCTTTAGGTTTTTTACCGGTTTGGTTTTCCTGGATCATCAAATAACAAGTTCTTTACATTTCCACATTATATTTATTTTACACATATTGGTTTAACATAGTTTTTAATACACAAACTTGTTAATCAACTTGGCTTAATATTAGGTTAAATATATTGTGTTAAAGGGTCTAAAACTTTACAGAAAATACTATTACCTCACGTGGAGCCTGATTTTGTGTCCGATAATTTTTTACCCCCTTTTTGGTTATATATATTGTCACTTCAAAATTAGGGTTTGATGTATTGTCGGTCATTTTTCTGATATAGTATAAATCGTTGCAACTCAATGAACATAATCCTAGTAATAAATTGTGTAAATTTTTATTGTCGTGTGATTATTCTTTGCGTGTTATTTTTTATTTATGTTCCCCTGATTCTTGGAAATAGAATCAATTCCCTTCAAATACATGATCAAATTAATGGCTAGGAGTATCCCTTCAGACAGAGAGTCATGTTCGATTCTTGTTGTTAAACAACCTGGGTTAAGCCACCAGCTATATGTTTGCATGCCACGTAAAGCCTGTATGATATATATAGTTGGTGGGGTGTCATTTGTGTCATAACAAACCAGTGCTTAATCTATACTTTTTATATATTAATTTCCTTGTTTTCACTTAACCCTAAAGAGGCTGAAATCTGAAAAGCATAATACACCGGCCAAGAAGGTGGAACAGTGACATCTCAACCTCAGCCAACTTTCTCAATTAACAACAAAACTAAATAAATTTATTGGTTTATTTATTTATTTACCTATTTTTCTTTGTTAGTTGAGCACCCCATTTGGTTTTTCTGGAAAACTATTTTGTCCATATTAAAAAAAACTGTGACTATTCGTCTCCAAGGAGAGTTTTATAGAGAGCGTTGTATATATAAAATAAACTGTGTCGAATTAAATTCCCTTTCGTGCCAAGTTGCATTTTTGGTTGGTATTATTTAGATTATTTGTTCTTGGACTTGGATCCATGCTTTGGTTGTTTTTCTCTGTTAATTTATTAGTTTATTTATTTATGACCATGCAATAGGTTGAAACTCATGATAATTTTTTAAAGTTATGATTATACTTTTAAGCAAGATTAGAAATACTACAAATTTTATTGCATAAACCTTACAAATTAATGTATCACCAATATCAATTATATTTTTATATCACATCAATTTATAAGTTTTTTGGTAATTAAATTTGTTGTATCTTTAAGAAAATACGTTTAGAGACCCACATAAACCTTCCACTATTATTCTATTTGGTGTTGTTCCTAGTTGGTGCATAATGCATTCACTTCGTGGTTACTCTGCCAAAATTTGTGCCTGTAGTCAGTAAATATCCATGCCAGAATTTCAGTTTTAAGTGGATCAGGGTGTTTGGCATAATAGTTTTAACATATTTCTACACATTTTAAATAATATTACACATTTTTAAGTACTTTTTCACCCACATGTATATCAAAAATACTCAAAAAACATAACTTAAACTATTCTCCCAAACACCTCAAAATTTTTTTTTTTTTGATATGGGTGAATCATTTAAGTACAGTACTACACTCTCTAATATGCTATATATATGAAAAATGATGATGAATGGGTGGGTGAATCATAACAGTACTTACAACATAAAATTATTCAGGAAAAAAAAATTATTTCTACTATTTAATTTTTTTTTGGAACAAGAAAGATGCTGATCCCTCTAAATATTTTTGGCCTTTAATTACTTTGGAAAATGGGTTCGATAGTACAGCAATTTAATTGGCAATTGGGGATGAACATAGATCATTAGCTAAAAGTCAGCCAACTTTAAAACAGTGACTGCTAAGGAAAGCTATGTCTATATTTACCCTCTGATCATACAAAGGGGTGCTCCAACCTATGGTATGGTGGAGTGCCCACATCGGAGCCTAAAAAAGTTGGTTTAATTATTAATTATTTTCTGATATATAATTGGCTTCTCTGTATACCCAATCCTGTTCTTTTCTGATAATCCAAAACTAACATCCATTTAAATCAGAATTCAGCACCACTTGCTAATTGCCATAGCTTTTATACCAAATTAAATACCAAAAAAAAAAAAAAACACCCAAGAATTTTAAAAATATATAAAATTGTCAGACTACAGAAGCAGCTTTATCTTGTTTCTTTTTCTGACATCGCTTCCAACCCCTTTCATAGTAATGATTCAATTGCCATCTCTCTCTCCCTCTCTCAACTCTTTTCTCAAGAAGCAATAAACTCGAAAACCCATCTCTCTCTCTCTCTCTCTCTTATCAGTTTCAAGTATTTGCCTCTCTCTTTCTCTGTGTGAAGGTAAAAATCTTTGTTTCTCTCACAGACGTGGTGCAGAAAGTTTTGTGTCTCAGTCTCTCAGATCCCGATATAAATAAAGACCCTCTCTCTCTCTCTCTCTCTCTTTTACACCATTAGCGATAAAACTGTCCCCTTGCCCCTCTATCTCTCTCTCAAACAGTACAGACAATAGTCCACTCCGATAGTCCACTTTCAAAACACAAGGGTCTCTTCTGTGTGGTCCTCACCTCTCTTTCTTTCAAAACCCCATCTTTTTTTTTTTTTTTTTTTTTTCTTCTTTCACTTTGATTCTTATATAATTACCACCACAAGCAGCTCTTTTATTAGTCCCCTAGCTATAGCTATAGCTATACCTTTACAAATGCAAGAACCAAACTTGGGAATGATAGGTGGTGGTGGTAGTAGCGGTGGGTTAAGTGGTGAAGTAGCAATTTCCGGTGACCACCTCCGCCAACTCAAGGCGGAGATTGCTACCCACCCACTCTACGAGCAGCTTCTCAACGCACACGTGTCGTGTCTCCGTGTCGCGACCCCGATTGATCAGTTGCCTTTGATCGACGCGCAGCTAGCTCAGTCTCATCATCTGTTGCGCTCTTATGCCTCTCAACATAGCCATTCTCTCCCTCCACATGAGCGTCAAGAACTTGACAACTTCTTGGTACTATGTTTTTCACTTTAATTCACACTAACCCTTTTCTGTAATTTTCATGTTATACACTATTTGATTGTTTTAAGGTTTATTTGAGTTTAACTTCATGGTTCTTTTTTTTTTTTGTTTTTTTGTTTTTTTTTTTGGTTTTTGTATTGTTGGGTTTTGCTACAGGCACAGTATTTGTTAGTTTTGTGCAGTTTCAAAGAACAGCTTCAGCAACATGTCAGAGTCCATGCCGTAGAGGCTGTCGTGGCTTGCCGTGAAATAGAAAATACCTTACAGGCCCTTACAGGTCCGTACCCTTTTTTTTATAATTACTATTATTATGGTTTCTCTCAATTTGTTATCAAATAATCATGTTTAGCTTGTTTTTGATACAATATACTGCCAAAGAGAATCACTTCAATTTGCTTAATTTTATGTCGTTTGGTTGGGAAGAAAATATTTTGGTTTTTCTGTTTGATGAAATCGGTAGGTAGAGAGAGATAAGAGAAAAGTATTTTGAGGTTCTTGTAAGTTTGGGTGTCTAAGCAAAGAGGTGGGTGCAGTAGGACCTACACTGAAAATTATCTAAAACATGTTGTTGGAAAAGGGTTAGTTATAGTTCGGTGAAGGCACTAGCTCCCACTAACAACAAGGCAACAACCGATAAGGTTGATTGGAGAATCTATTAATTTAGGTTTCTAGAAAGATTACTTACTATTACAGCTTTTAATGCATGAAATTTTGTTGTTTTGCCTATTTTCATTTGTTAGACTTTGCGTGCGTATGTGTGTTTGAGATTTAGAGAGGCTATTAGTGTAGGGGTGGTCATCATTTTGCTTACATGTTTTTGTCACTATTTATATATATCAAAGATTAGACATCCATGATCACAGAGAATGTGTCATGGGTTACCGGGCGCGTAATTAAGATAACATGCTTTTAGGCACTATATTCGAAGGAAGAGAGAAGAAAATAGGACAATAACGACATTGAATGTACAAAATGGAGTTGTAAGCCTTGTAGGGCATGGAATGATGGATCAATCTTTGGCTAGTTGGGTTATATGGTTTCTGATATAAAGTACAACGGAAATTAATGCCATGCCTGCATGATTTCCATGCATCGATATTTGAACATTGATTAAAGTTTGTCTTGGTTTTCATTATCAGCAAAGATGTTTTGTTTTTTTAAAAAGAGGAAAAAAAGGAGGGCATTACTGCCTCGCAGAATGGCAGAATCTCTTACTTGAATAGTAGTAATTACTATTCAACAACTGGTCTTGGAGATCATTGATCTTGATCATAAAGGAAGTTAGGGTGGTGTATTTAGCTCGAATCTGATCACTAAACAAGCTTTAAAGAAATGGTTGTTGACAATTGCATGGCTAACTAGAATCGTAGGCACGGTTAATTTTGCATCCCTCCTAATTTTGCATATCTCATAGTGTTTCAAATATAAATGTTTATGATTTAAGTACCTAATAAGTTCTAATTAGCTTAATTGATAAAAATTTTTTATTTTCAAATAAAAAATATGAAACTCAATTTTAGTCCACACTAAAAATCAATTAGTATTTCAATATATATCAAAATAGAACTAGATATTCTTTTAAAACTTACGAATCATCTATGATTTGATACCGTAACAAACTTTGTACAATTTTTTTTTATTTAAAATATATAGAATCAAAGAGTTCATTATAAATTCATCTTGATATTTGTTGTAACATTTAGTTCTGATTTATGACTGAAAATATTGATTAATAACTGTAGTAGAAATTCACAAAGTATAAGTACAACCAAATTCTAACTACTTAATGCAATTGTAATTGAACTTTTGAATATAAAACAAGTTTTTTATTTTGTATATTTAAACAAAAGTCCTAAGTGTGTGGGTTAAAGTGCATTTAGTACTCTACTAAATCATATTTTCGTAATTTTTATTTTTTCAAAAAAATGAAGTTAAAATGAATACACATATCAAGAAAAGTATACATAATTACCTTGAATTTGTGTGTAAAAACCAAAGAATCATTGATAATTGTGTTTTGTAGTTATAACTAATCATTTAATATTTATTAACATATCATTAACAAGTGCCTTAAGGGATGACGAGAGTCCAATTTATTTTTACCTCATTAATACTTTTTATTTTTTTGGGGAGAAAAATTACCCTACGGTTCTTTCTTTTGATACAATGTTTTCTGAATGATTCTACCACCTACTGCTCTCAGGTCGGTAAACACACGAGACTAGGGAATTTTTTATAAAAAGGAAACTATTTTGAGTCCAAACTACTTCTGGATTTAGAAAACATATGTTGGTATGATATGGGAGTTTGCATTCAGAACGTTGACTATAAGAAAATTTTACTGTTTGGTTCAACTTTCACTTATTATTAAGGAGTTAAATTTGGTCTGGTGTGGTGGTCATTCTATAAGTATAAATGCTTGTGGGAAGTTGGGGCAAGGGTCGGGGTTCAAGTCTTCAGAGAATTTCACACACATATACACTTAGATTAGACTATAATAGAAATTCTATTTTGTATAAAAAAAAAAAATTGGTCTGCTTCTATATACGACTATACCTCAGGTACTCAAAGTCAGTCATCCTCAACTGGTCTTCACTTACTTTTTTTTTTTTTTTTTTTTTCTTTTGATAGGACCTCCAATTGCTATTCAATTGACTGAGGCCAGGGCAATATCTTCAAAGTCAATTTCTTTAGCAATCATGCCTAAAAATCAAATTCAACATGAACTCTTCTCTTTTTTCAATTCCTTTTTTCTCTTTGGCTAGCAACATTTTCAACTGAACACAAGGTTTGCTTTGTCCAGCTGTATATATGTCTTAGGGAAGCATTAATTTGAAATGTATAGAAAAAATTAAATCACAAATTAATGAAAAAAAACTCATAAAAATCTGCAATAACCCCACCTAGGTTGGTGTTCTAATGAATTTGTTTTTGATACATCTATAGTTGGGATGAGACAATTGGACACTAGATATCATCGTTAAAAACATCAGAAAGTGCTAGTTGATTGATTGATTGAAATAATGTGTGTATATTTCTATTTTAAGTGGGGAGTGGGGGATTTGAAGCTTTGGTAATTATTAGATCACCTCAACTTTATTCTTTCTAATGTGAAATGGTTATCTATTTTATTGAGAAAGCTAAAAACTTGAGCATTTTATTGGCCAAAAAAAAAAAAACCTTACTGATTCTTCGGCCACCAAAGATTGGTAGTCTTAACCAATGATGATAACAATTTCTAATAGGAGTTAAAAAAAAAAAAAAAAATTTCTATTAAAGTTTTGGTTCATTAATTATTAACTATTTGATTGGTTTGGAACTTTATTTTTAATGGCTTATCAAGTTAATTTTATATTTTGCATCAAAAAGTTATTCATATCAATAAGTCAAAGGACACACCTGATGAGTGTGTTAAGTTGTGATTAGTGCATACTAAAAATAATGCTGGAGTTAGAGTTATGTGAAAATGATGTTATCTCTTATCATAAGTTGACAGATTAGCAAGGTATTGGTGTGTAATCCTACAGCTATCTTTCTCAAACATTGTAATATATTGTCCTAATCATAAGGTAGAGTCATGGACCAACCTAGTTTTGTAATTTCACCCCAATGATGTTTGCATTGTTCAAACAATAAATATTTAAGTAATCTTGAGACGAACAAAAATCTTTAGTCTCACTTTGGGTATTTCATTTATGATTTACCAATAATAACTTATTATAACATATTTTTTTTCTTGGGAGGAGGGGAATCAAAGTTTAAACACATGACATAGTGTAATTTGTGAAATATAAAATAGAATATTTGAGAGACCTTAGAGTGTAAAGATAAAATGACCCAGCTACCAGCACATTAAATTGCCAGAGGCTAGAATGAGTGAAAAGTTCATAAACTTCTAATGGCTTGATGTTCGTCCATGTTAAACAAACCTTGATGACTTTTAGGCTCTACAAGGGATCCCTATTTTAGAGGAACTCTGAACCTCTGGTCATCCTGAGCTTGACATCCAAATTCTACTATGTGCAAATAATACAATTTACCAGATAACAGGATTTGAATGACAAGACCAAAAATGTCAGTAACTTTATTATTTCAAGAGGGGCCTCCTTGTGTTATGTTTCTTCATATTAGGTGCCCACATGTATGGATCCTAAAATAAAATGGTCCCACATGTATATGTTTCGTTTAAATTATTTTTGGTGCTTCATTTTAAAAAAAAAAAAAGCTGTATAAAAAAAATATAGTTATATCTATTAAATTGAGGCTTTAAAAAAATTATGGAACTAAATATAATAAACAAAAAAGTAGAAAATAAGCAAAAAAGAAAAAAGAAAAAAGGAAAAAAAGAGCCATTTAATGGACATATGATCTATATGTTAAAACATTCAACGTAAAAAAAAAATTAACCTAATAAGTGAGGAGGCTTAGCAAGTGTACATACATCCATTATCAATAATACATCCAACCGATGTGTGAATTTTTAATCAAGACAAATAAATCAACGGAAATCAAAACAAGGACAAATGGGAGAACCAGAAAAATCAGACTTTAATATCATGTTAAAGCATCCAACCTAAAAGTTTAAACTAGTTGGTAGGGAAACCTAACAAGTATATGTAAGTCTATAACCAATTGTCCACACCCAACAAACGACATATATAGGATCTTTAACATTATCATAGATACCAGTTTTGTTGAATTCACAAGGAAAGCTCTGCTACAAGATACATGCATCTACTGGTTGAAGGTAGGCCAGACTCCAATAAAAGTATTTTAAGGCCAAATTTAGGATATGGTTGTATGCTTCTAGGATTAAGAGATACTATAGACAGAATTTTGGAAAATATGATCCGTCATATTAAATATTTCAAGAAGATAAGGTGATTGAAATTATTTAATAATCTTGCTTCTTACAAGGTCGAGGTTTTACAGTTTCCTTTTTTTTTTTTTCTCTTACACAATTGTTTTCCCTCTTTTCTAATGACTAGAGCTTTTAGCTTCCGTAAAGTTATTTCAGGGAGTTACTTTGTATGAGATGCTCATCTCAGTAGGGATTGAATTTTTTCTCTTCCTTGTGTTTATGAAATTTGGAATGGAATTCCCTCCATTTCCTTGTAGAATGGGGAGGGCTAGTTAACCAATTTATTTCAAGGTAAAAATTTAATATTACTAATTCAGAGGTGAACATGGTGTCATGTCATTTAAAATTAGCAATTATTCTGTATTTGGTTGAATATTTTTTAAACGAAATATTCACTCTTAAATTTATGTAAATATCTAATTTAAAAAATTAGTAATTATTCCGTATTTGGTTGAAGGTGGAAAAATAAGGTTGTTGACCATCATGAACCTTAATTATAAAGGAACTCATTACTCATAGACTTTGAGGCAAAAGTCTACTTTGGATGAGGTTAGGTACAAATTAAATGTGTCTAAACGGGAATAATCTTTTTTTTTTTTTTTTTTTTTCCATCAATTGGCATTTGAACTAGCAAAAAACATAAAGGATGATAAATGTAGAGGGTATTATAATATGTTTGCATACATAATCCTAGATTTTCTTTTTTTAGTAATTTACTCATGTATTGCATACTGTTGTTTCATACCTTGATCAAAAGAGCGAGAGATACATAAACAAAATAGAATTTTGGGATAAAAAGATATTGGATGATCGGATCCCAACTGGTCACAATGATGGCTTAACAGTGTGTAAAATATATTAATTCCAGGAGTAAGCCTGAGTGAAGGCACTGGTGCAACAATGTCAGATGATGAGGATGATCTGCAGATGGATTTCTCTCTCGATCAATCTGGTGGTGACGGGCATGACATGATGGGATTTGGTCCACTGCTTCCAACAGAATCTGAAAGGTCACTTATGGAGAGAGTTCGGCAGGAATTGAAGATTGAACTGAAACAGGTGATATTCTAAAAACATTGTTGCAAAGGTCTAAGGATAAGTGGACACTTAAAACAAATTAATAAAACATGCATGCAGCATTTGGATAGCCATTATGACTTATAAGTCTGTTCTTGCTATGATCATGATGGGTAACAAGTTGAGCACTTTTGCTTTCTGAAATTGAGGAATCAATTATAGAAAAGCCAATTAATGATGTCTTAAAATTCACCTTTGGACTTAATGAACGTGTGAGGGTAGACTATGATACTTCTTTGCTGTTTTTCAGGGTTTCAAGTCAAAAATTGAAGACGTTAGGGAGGAAATATTAAGAAAAAGAAGGGCAGGGAAATTACCAGGTGACACAACTACAGTGTTGAAGAATTGGTGGCAGCAGCACTCAAAGTGGCCTTACCCAACTGTAAGCAAGCAATCTCTCTTCTTTTCAATTTTTGCACAATCATGACGTTCATATTTATGCTTGTTTGGTTTCTAGTAAACTGTTTTATTACGTTTGTTTTGTAAATACAAAGAAGTCTTGGATTTGTTCAATAACCCCCAAATATTTAAAACGGGTGGTTATTTCAAAGACAAACGGGTGGCTATTTCAAAGACAAAGTGGAAGGACTTTATACGCGTGTCTACATTCTACATAATTTACATGACGCTGCCAAATATTAACACAATAGATGAGCAAAAAATGTTAGCAGCATAGCTACCTGATCACTATAACACATGGGAGATAATCTCATGGGAAAATTCACTTGCGAGTGGCTATGGTGTTGAGTAGATCCCCTATCAGATAGTAACAAAGATGAGTGATTAATATTACATTCTCTCTTACTGTGTATGTAGTAATGTGACTGAGTAGACCCAAAAAGCATAATTGGTATCTTGCCTCGGTGGTAAAATACCAATTAGTGTTTTTAAATATATATATGTATATATATTTAAAAACATTAATTCGTTCAAACTCCCTAACTTCGGTGTTTGGTTAAATGGCGTAGAATAGATTATATCAACGTCTTACAAAAATTTCTTAATAAAAAATATTTTTGGCTTTTGTCAATAAGCGGACACAAAGAATTCAAATATTAATTATTAGTTTGTGAGAATATTCAATTAGCTCAACTTGTAGAGTTCCATACTTACGAATGGGGGAACTAAGCTCAAATCCCACTTACATGAGAGATCAATTAATATCTTAACATGATGATAAATCACAATAATCTTAGAGCACACTCCATTGGTCTCAAATCCTATGGTCTCTATAAACAAATATTAATTATTGCTTTTGGTTCTAAGCTCACTGCCATGGTGGACACAAAGTGCCAAATATCCAGCATACCAACCGCATTAACATTCTATTGAAGTACCTGGAAGTTCAGTGAAAAGACTTTGAACAGTAACTACAAAAGAATGCTACTTTAGCAAGTTTATCTCTGACACAATACTATTACTGCCATATATAATGCTATAACAAATCATAACGTCTGAATCTGGATTAATTGTACAACCTTGACATTAATGTTATAATTAATTTCTGTGAATAAGCATGTAGTATATGGTACATACAGGAAGATGACAAGGCAAAACTGGTAGAGGAGACAGGGTTGCAGCTGAAGCAAATTAACAATTGGTTCATCAACCAAAGGAAGCGCAATTGGCACAGCAACTCTCAGTCTGTTACCTCTTTAAAGTCTAAGCGCAAAAGGTAGACAAAAAGCTTATATATACTCTCCAAACCAGGAACCCAAAAAAGACCAACTTACTTTATGTCAATATGTAGCTGTTATTGACCATGGGAGGTAAATAGTCTGGCTGACTTTTGTACGTGGAAGCTATGAAGGAACCTTGAAAGTTAGTTAAATTCAAAATCAGCAACAAAAAAAGAAGGTACAGGAATGTAATAGATGGAGTTTTAAATAACTTACATATGAGGTTGTAACTTCATGGTTTTAACAGACAAATGTACTATTTTTTTTCTAATTGTCTTTTACATTTGTGTGGCCTCTATTTCCGTATACTTAAGTGAGCTAAGAGGCTGATCTTTCTGTAAAAAAGTTGCTGCAAACTTTTGCTCTATTGAAAAAGTATTACATACTGATACCAGTGCAGAAAGAGGCCTATAACTCTATAAGTAGCATTGAGATCTGGTTTTTGCGATTCAATAAAAACACACACTTTAGTGCTTATTACCCACTGGAAACCTTGACTTGGATTATGGATCTCCTTGTCATGAGAAAAGGTGGACGGAAACAACAGAACTATAATGGTAAATTATGTCATGTAAATAATTAACCAATTATATGCATAATCAATCAATTAAGTTCAAGCAAAAGAGGTTGTTGATTTTATAAAAGACAATCTTTCAGTGGTACAAGTAGTTTGTTTAGCAGTAGAAAGGTTCTATATATTGATGAGTGGAGTTTCAAACTAATTAAAATTAGTGATATTATTTTACTAGACTGGAAAAAATAAAATAAAATTAGTGATAATATTCCTAGGTTCAAAGACATCTTGTGATGCTGTCAAATTAAAAAAGGATATCAATCTTTTAAAGAAAAGACAACCTGGACAGTAATAAAATTCTCAGCATAAAATAATCACTTCTCTGAACATCACAACCCATGATAACACCTACAATCACCTACTAAACAAATCCCATTCATTCTTCAAAAAGTCCCTCCCATTTTTGTCGATCAAAGAAACAAAACTCTTATTCTTTTTTACCACGCCCGCCGGATAGACACAGAGTTCACAAATCACAACTAAAAAACAATATAGATTCTTTCTTTCTCGCCAGCTGAAGTGGATTATTTTAATTAGTCTTCTTAAAACTTTACCTATAAAAGTAGGTCTTCATCAAATGGTTTTTTTGGGTTGATTTTTGGTATAAGTTTGTGTTCTAAATCTCTTATTTGACTACAAAATTTTTCTATCTATTGAACTACTTGAAATTTAATTCGTGTTTGTGTACCTAATGAGATTTAATTAATCCATGTATGGGCTGCAGGACCAGATGCCATTAACTCTCTTTTGTCTAATCAGAAACCTTTTGTAGATGCATTTTTTTTTTTTTAGCCATTTTACCCAAGATTTTGTAAAGTTGCCACTTGCCAGGCCCAATTTGGGGAAGCACGATTATATTGGAGATACCTGGATAACCATTTACAGAAACAATTTATTTTATTTTATATATTTTTAAACTAGTAGTATATTCATATTTTGGGCTGCTTGCTAATGGGCGGTCACTATAACTGAGGACCGAATAAACAGAAGAACAAAATTTCTCTCCAAACTAGTTTGAAGAGAAACTCTACAAATTCATTATATATATTTATATTGAATGTGAATTTTGAAAATCTAACCGTTAGATTGCATGTTCTTATTACATCCTTAATGCTTACAAAATTTCAAGAAAATCAACGATCAATTGCTATGTCATTAAATAAATATTATAATTTCAAGTTTTTGTAATCTAAAGTTGTATATAAAAAATAAGTTAATTGATCAAATAGTAAATAATATTCGATATGAACGAAATTTGATATGCATGTTAAGAACATGAGGAGCATGAAATTCAACGATTGAATTTTCAAAATTCACACTAAAAAAAGAAATATATAAAAAGTTTGAAGAGTTTCTTTTCAAATTTTGCTCCAAACAGAAATAGACCCTGGTTTTATTGCATTGATATTCTTACATAGAAAAATTATAAAAATTTAAAAATAATATGCTTAGTAACACTACTGGTGATAACTTATCATATAGTCCATTTTATCATGTGCCCTCAATTTGTTATGCGCACTCTAATTTCAAACTGGTGGTTTGTGATAAGTACATCAACTTAGTTTTTTTTTTTTTTTTTTTTTTAAATATTTTGTAATGGAATAAAAGATATGGATTTAAATACGTCTATAGCAAAAAGAGATCTGAATATCATAAATTTCAAATTTTGCTGTACATAGGGCGTGTTTGGATGCTACTTATTTGCTAAAAACTGAAAACTTATTACTGAAAATACTGTAGCAAAATAATTTTTAAATGTGTAAATAGTGCTGTAGGACCTAAATTTATATTGAAATCTATGTTCAGATGACTTTTGTGGGTCTGTGAACAATACTCATGGGACCCACAGACAAAACGCAGAACACAAGGATTGGGCAAAACGCACGATATAGAAAAAAAAAAGTTTACACTAAAATTCTCTTTGCTGTACACACAACTTCGTTGCTGAAGACAAATGAGTCAATGAAAAGATATAGGATTAATTATAACTCAAGAGTCTTTTTTTTTTTTTTTGACAGATAATTACAACATGCTGTTAACCTCGCACCTCAAATCCTTTTCCCTCTAAACTCCAAGTATTTTGTGCATGAGGAGGCGCCAATTCAGTTACAAGGCCTTTGACATAACTCAAAAGTCAAGATATCTAAAAAAACACAAACTTGCCCAAACTAGATTCAATACTAGAATTAAAGTTTGGCAAGACATTCACATGCATGGTAGCTTGCATATATATATATATGCCAATCTCTGTGGCAACACTGATACCTACTTTGAAAGATTTTGGTACAATCTTTTGTATAATAATGTTTATGACGGTGATTGGAAATAGTATCATTTCCAAGTTCATCTAGTATTAAGGCAAAAAATTTGCTCTGCTTTGAATCAAAAAATAATATCCGCAGAAAGGAAAATTTTCATCATCCATCCATCCAATGGATGACTAAATCCTTGCACACTCATCAAGAACAAATGACCACGATTTTTGGATATACTGCTAGCCTAGAAGGCACGAAGAACTAAAAAAATCTTTGAATATAAACCCAGCACCCCCGAGTTCTATGCTTAAAATCTACAAGGTGTCTCACAAGAGTTTGCTAAAGGATATGATCTTGATCCTTAATTCACGTCCAACGATATGAGTATAGGCAGAATAATTGAGTCTACTATTAATTTGTAAGATAGATTGTAATATCGTTCGAGGTCTGCAGCCTATAAAAGGCTTGTAAGTTGAAGAAGAAGGTAGAACTCAATATAGAATCCAGCCTTCAATCCAAGTCTATGTATGCCTTCCCATAAAACGCGTTTTATGGTGGCGTTTTTCAAACGCCACTATAGGCCATTTTTATCTCATTTATTAAGGAGCTATAGAACGCCACTATAGGTCTTTTTAACTTTTTAAATGAACTATAGTGGCGTTTTCTAAACGTTGCTATAGGTCCCTCATACACAAACACTCACATACATACATATATATATATATATATATATATATGGGAAATTTTTAAAATTCGGTTGAGTTTTATTTATTTATTTTTTTTAAAGCAGTGTAGGTCTTTTTTTATTATTATTTTTAAATTTAGCTATATAAAAAAATTCGGTTGAGTTTTTTTTTTTTTTTTTTTAAATTTTTTTAACGTAAATGCACTTTTAGTCCATACATTTTGACGTTTTTTCATTTTGGTCCCTACATTTTAATTTTACCACTTTTAGTCCTTAATTCAATTAACGCGTTCTATTTTGGTCCTTTCCGTCAGTCAACCGATGGAAATAGCTGAGGTGGCTGCCGGAGGAATTAAAATATTATAAAAAATGCCACATCACCCATGACACATCAGCATATAAATTTAAAAAATTAATTTATTAATTTTAACTAAATAATAAAAATAAAAACTGAATTAAAAACTAAAATTCACATAATTTGATATCAATGATTTAATTGGTCAAATTAACAGATAAGATCATTGATATCAAATTTCAAAGAACACGAAGAATACAAAAACAAACCCAAAACCAACCAATAACCAAACACAAACTCACATTTAAAAACACAAAGAACACAAAAAAAAAAAAAGGAATTCAAAATGCCAAAATGATCTTATTGCTCAAGGGTTTCTGGGTTTGGGAGAATTTGATATCAATGATCTTATTGCTCAACACAAACTCAGCTCAACCACAAACCCTATCCTCCAATAAGAACCTACTCTGCCTCCCTATATAAACTCTCTCAAACCCACCAACCTCTTCATCACATTTTTTTCATTTCAAGCTTTTTCACATTCTAAATCTCTCCCAAGAATTTTCACTCTCTCTCAAAAATCAATGGCACCCACAAAGGTAAAGAAGAAGCCAGCGGAGAAGAAGCCAGCGGAGAAGAAACCAGTGGTGGCGGAGAAAGCTCCGACGAAGGCCGAGAAGAAGATCTCGAAGGAAGGCAGTAGCGATTTGAAGAAGAAGAAGAAGAAGAAGGAGGTCAAGAAGAGCATCGAGATCTCAAGAAGGCACTACCTCTTCAAGGTTCTCAAACAGGTTCACCTCGATATTGGGATTTCGAGCAAGGCTATGTGGATTATGAACAGCTTCATCTACGATACCTTCGAGAAGCTTGCCTAGGAGTCATCGCGATTCGCTCAGTACATCTCCATCATCGCGAGGAATAGATGGCGTTTCTGAAGTCTCTGATCTACAAGCTAAGAGCATCTTGAATGGCGCTTGATCCATAAAAATGAGATGTGGAGGTTAAAGGGCAAAACAGAGGGATTGAGCTGGGTTTGTGTTGGTATGGTTGAGTTGGATTTGTGGTTGAGCAATCGATTATAATATTACAATATTCTGGGTTTGTGTTTGGTTCTGGGTTGGTTCTGGGTTTGTGGTTGAGCTGGGTTTGTGTTGAGTAATCAAGTTTTATTACAATATTCTTTTATGATTTTTCTGTGGTTGAGCTGGGTTTATGGTTGAGTTGAGTTTGTGGTTGGTTCTGGGTTTGTGTTTGAGCTGGGTTTGTGTTGAGCAATCAAATTTTATTACAATATTCTTTTATGATTTTTCTGTGTTTGATTTTTGGGTTTGTATGATTTTTTTGGGTCTATGCTCTTGTGTGTTCTGCCATTTTAGGATTTTGAATTCCTTCTTTTTTGTTTGTTTTTGTGTTCTTTGTGTTTTTAAATTTGAGTTTGTGTTTGGTTCTCGGTTGGTTCTGGGTTTGATTTTGTGTTCTTATTGTTTTTAATTCTGTTTTTTATTTTTTTTATTTAGTTAAAATTGATAAATTATTTTTTTAAAAAAAATTAGATGCTGATGTGACATTTTTTATAATATTTTAATTCATCCGGCTGCCATCTCAGCTATTTCCGTCGGTTGACTGACGGAAAGGATTAAAATGGAACGCGTTAATTGAATTAGGGACTAAAAATGGTAAAATTAAAATGTAAGGACTAAAATGAAAAAATGCCAAAATGTATGGATTAAAAGTGCATTTACGCCTTTTTTTTAAGGAGCTAGGTCTTTTTAACTTTTTTAAATGAGCTATAATGGCGTTTGTTAAACGCTGCTATAGGTCCCTCATATATACAAATATATATGGGAACTTTTTAAAATGCGGTTGAGTTTTTATTTTTTATTTTTTATTTTTTAAGGAGCTCTAGTGGCATTCATAGAATATATACAAATATATATGGGAACTTTTTAAAATGCGGTTGAGTTTTTATTTTTTATTTTTTAAGGAGCTCTAGTGGCATTCATAGAATGCCACTATAGGTCGTTTATTAAACTTTTTGAAATGAGCTATTGTGGCATTTGGCAAACGCCATTATAGGTCCAAAATTTTTTTTAAAAAAATTTTATGAAAGAGTTCAAAACTAAACCAAAAAAAATAAAATAAAATAAATAAGAGACCTATAGCAGCTTCTGCAAACGCCACTATAGGTCTTGGGCCTATAGCAACTTTTGCAAACACTTCTATAAATACTATAAAATTCATAATTCAAAACCCACTTTCCCACCACACCACACTTTCCCACCCACCCCCATTAATTATCTCCACACAAATTAAAAAAACCCACCTACCCCCACTCCCTTATGTCTCCCTTATCTCCATGCCTACCTTCACACTTCCTTTCTCTTTTTTTTTTCCCCCTTATCTCCACTCCTCCATGTTTCTTCTTTTCTGTTTTTTCTTTTCTCTTTCTTTTTTTTCTTTCTTTCACTCTTCTTTCACTTCACACCTGGATTTATTCTATTCTCTTCCTCTCCATTTTGATTTTATTTCCCCTGTTTTATTTGTGGTGGTGTTAATGTTTGTGAGTTTTGGATTTGCAGATGGTGTTGCAGCTAGTTTATTTTGTTCAAATTTGTAGATGGTGCTACTGTTATAGGATTTGTGATTGAAGAAGGAGTGCTATTGTGTTTGAAGCCATTGGTTGTATAGTTGCAGGTAAGCATTTTTTTTTTTAAATTAATAATTTTTTTTTGGTTTATTCCTTGTTTGAGATTTCTGCATGTGAGCATGTTGTGTTTGATTTTGAATTTTTGTGGGTGGATCTGTGTTTCATTTTGAATTTGTTGGGCTAGTTATGGTGTTTGTATTTTCTTTTATTTATGTATTTTGTTTTTTTTATCTTTTAATTTAATTAAAATTGTAATTCAATTTTAAAAAATAAAAAAAAATTTTGATTACCAAAAATTAATTTTTGGTAATCAAAAATTTTTTTGTTGGTGGTTTTTGGCTATAGTGGCGTTTGCGTTTGTAAACGACACTATAGCAAATGTTGCTATAGCCCAAATGGGCCTATAGTGGTGTTTTAAGTACCTATGGTGGCGTTTCACAAACGCCACTATAGGTCCAATTTTTTGAAGTGATGGCTATGGTATGATATCGTGACATGATCAATTTTTTAAAAATTATAACATAAAATGGCTAGTACATGAATACGACATAAGTACGATACCCTTAAATGAAGTATTTGCATTTCTTAGGTATTAGTATCTGGTTGTATACTGGCATTTCACAATAGTAGCTAGGGATTATAGTATGAGCTTGAGCCTTTTTTTTTTTTTTGTTGGTTTAAATTTCAGGGTTTAAGGGGCTTCCCCTGTTTGGACCAATTTTTTTTTATTCCAAAATACCCCCACACCCCTAGGTTTAAGTAGAGAAAAAATTTAATGATAGTCTGATAAAAATACATGTCTAACTTGCACTAAAACATTGCCTACAAAATATGAACACTCTTCCACTAACTCACTTCTTCAAAGTAATTATACGCTTATTGTTTTTTTTTTTTTAAATAGAAAAATAAGTTAAGTGTAAGTGCACAATCGTACCCGAACCCAAAAACGAATGTTGGGCTCAATCCCAATGAGCCTTATACAATAAAATTTGTAGACTATGGGTTTGAAATCTAGGTTCAGGATGTTGGAAGTTCGACTAGCAAGTTGGAATGTTAAAATTCGTGCAAATGATGAATAAATATAACAAATAGATCTCCTCGGACGTAAGCCGAGGATGGTTTGTATAAATATTCTCTTTTTAGGTCAAAGTTTACAATCTTTAGTTCCTATTTTTGTTTAGTAGAAGAAAAATGCCGATCCCTTTCTCTCTTGCCCCCTTATATGCTTCTCCTACACTGGCTCCTCCACGTGTCATACAAATCTTTTCCTTAGATACTTGTCCCATCCACCACCTTCTTAAAGTCTTCGAACCACAGCCAGAGAGTTGAATTCTACTGTTCAGGGGTCATTTTCCCATTAATGCGGTTAGTAAGGTAGATGCAGAGTCTTTAATGTGGAGGTAGCAACATTTTCCTTAGATATTTATCTTAAATCCTTGCATCTTAGAGGGTGTTTGGATCACCCTCTTACCCATCAGTTTCTCCAGGATTCTGTTCATAACCTTCTTGGCAAATCCCAAGGTCTTTGGCGGATCTGTCCGAGGAGGCCTTCATCCTCGGACAACTCCTCGGACCTCAGCAGTATAGGCTGACCCGTGGGCTTAGGGGCCCAATGACAAAAACAAACTGGTACCAATTGATCAAGCCCAAAGCCCATTTGTTTATTTAATAACTCTTACCCCCCACATTAAGCAACCCACATTGCTGTTGTTTTTTTTCCTTAAAAAAAAACACCCCATGTTTATCCAAAAACTAAACTAAATAGATATATACATTTTTTTTTATAAGTAGATGCATCTTTAATTCCCAATAAAATATTACCTACAAAACAAGACCACTCTTCTGATGATGGTTTTCAAATTGCTCTTCTTCTTTTTTTCTGTAAATATTAATAATTGCATCCATTATAATTTGAAATTACTACATTTTTCAATCACAAAAATACCTAGAGGTGTGATGAGTGTTCTGCATTTTGGATAAAATAATTTACTCATCACACCCCTAAGTTTTTTTGTGATTGAAAAATATACTAATCCCAAATTATAATGGATCAAATTATTAACTATTTTTTGTAATTGAAAATTATAGTAATTCCAAATTATTAACTTTTACCACACAAAAAAAGTCTCTGAGCATACACGTGAGCACGTGCTCAAAGGCTAGTATAAACTAATCAAAATGAAACCTAATAATTAATCAGCAACAGTGATCTCTCTCTTTTCAAACCAAAGAATTCCATAAAGTGAGAATAATTTTAAAAAAAAAAATGCTAGTGCATCTTTTGTTCTTAGGGTAATTTCTGTTGCACAATGTATACGTACATACACTATGTGCAATAACTAAAATTGTAACTTGAAGTCATGATTTCAAACTTGAAAATGTGACTTAATGTCATGATTTTAGTTGTTTGCACACATTATGTGTGCAACAATCACTACTTGTTCTTATATATACAAAATAATAGATCTTCCAAAAAGCAAATAAGAGATACGTTAAAATTGCTCTATCAGTTCTTGTGTGATATGAAAAAAAAAAAAAATCGAGAGAGAGAGGGGGCAAAAAATCAAGATGTGCAAAGAGCGATGCATTTGACTGTATTATCAAATATGTATCGTGATTACTACTGATGACCAGCAAGTGGAACACAAGGGCCAATCTTGTTCACCAACAATCCTAAGAAAAGAAAGTAGATGATAAAAAAGAAGCAACAAGTTTATAATGAATGTTTTCTTGAGCAAAATAAGGGTCCAATAGGTTACTTGTTTTGCACAGCAAAGCAAAAGTAAATAAAGTTAAGAGAGGAGCATAAACAGTGTGGTTTTACTACCTGTACTGAATTTTACTGTTTTCTTCCAAATGAAGAACTCCAACTAGCTAATTTTTATAGCTGCTGGATGTTATTACCAATTTAAGTCTGGTCAAGGCCAGCTTAGTCCGAATTTGTGATTTATATTTATTGTGATATACCCTAAAAACCCCCTCCAAATGATAGAAGACCTCCAACCTAGCTAGCTAGTCCATACACTTGTTTGATGCTGTGAATACCATTAACACTCTTAATGATATTCTCTAAAAACCTTCAAGTTATACATTAACAATGGACTAAGTATAACAAGCAGATTTCATTCTGTCTTTGTTTAGCTATTTGTTGTGCAAATAGCAAACTACCTACCTCCACGACGACGACTGAGAATTTCAATGTAAAAATAGGGAGATACAATAGTGCACAAGGACACTCTTATGGCTTGTTTGGAAGTTAAAAAAAGGAGGGGGAGTAGAGTAGAGGGAGGGAGAGTAATTCAATTCCTTTGTTTGAAAGTTTTTTAAGGAAGGAGGGAGAGGGATTTGGAGAGGTTTGGAGGGGTTTCAACTACCTCTAACCCCTCATTTTTAATTCCTCAAAATTGGAGAGATTTAGAGGGAGAATAGGGTAGATAAATTATTGATCATATGAATTCTCCAATTTACCCTTTTTAAATTAACAAAACTACAAACTGATTATATCTTTTGTTTAATTTCTGAGAAAATTTAAGTGAATGGAAAAAATAAAAGTAAAAATAAAAATTATTTGCTAATAAACAGGACCTCATAGTTGTACATTCTCCCCATTTGTCGGCGCTGGAATTTTGCTCAGAAACCGGCCGGTCATGCTTCGGACTAACCGCCGGCATCACCTCGTTTGTATTTCGGCGAGGACCAGGCCTCGATCTGAAGCTCAAAGGCGGCGATTCGTTTCCACCGCGACTAATGCGGCTCGCTGGAGACCTTGCTGGCTTCATTACGACGATTGGAGACTCGCCATTCCGATCGGAGACTCGCCGTTCCGATCGTAAACGAAGTTCTGCAAAAGGCCTTTGAGTTGCAGAGCTTCGAGAATATGCTTCAAAGTCTCCAAATCTTTGAACAGTTCTTCAATCCCTCGCATCGATTCGACGACAAAAACGCACCGTTCTCCGGCGCCGGAACTCTACACAGAAACCTGCCGTTGATCGGGGGCACAAGACGGCGGCCGTTGATCGTGGTTGCTTGACTTGCTTCCTATGTGAAGCTTCTTGAATTTTCAATAAATAAAGATTTTTTTTATTTTTTTATTTTCCATAAATAAAGAAAATTTATTTTTATTTTTATTATTATTATAATTTTTTTGATTTAATAAATATTATTTTATAATAGTTAATTTTAGTTTTTTTAGTCAATTTAATATTAGTTTTATACTTTGATTAGTGGTATTTGATGGAATGATTAATTAAATAATGATTTAATATAACAAATTAATCACAGATCAATGTTGCAAGTCCATTTTCAAATAGGGGTAAATTTGTCTATTTAAATTATTTCCTTTCATTTTCATCATAATTTTTAAAACATCCAAATAAGAGGAAGAGCTAATTACTCTCTTCTCCCTCACTAATTTTAAAAACATCCAAATAAGGTAGAGGATAATCATTTCCCTCTACTCTCCTCTCCACTATTCTCCTCCCTTCTACTCTCCTCCCTCTCTAAACTTCTAAACAGGCCATTAAGGAACCCAAATTCTAATTACACCCTAACACTCTCTCACAAAAGAAACAATAAGAATAGAAGTTGACTACCTCTCTTTTTTCTCTTATGCGGTTATTCATACTAGGTTATTGGAATCCTCTCTATTGCCGCAACTAATAACATATACATATAGAGATATATATTGAGTCGGCTACCTTAGTCTGCTAATACAACAAGAATTCGGTCAACTTGTGTTGACTTGGGCTTGGCAATGCAAGCCACACGGGCCCAACATCAACATTATAGAATTTGAATTATTCACAAATTAAAGAGTTTTAATTGGTGAGACTTTCATAATTATCGATCGTACTCCCTAATGTGGGAGTATGTTTCCGAGAAATAGAAAGGGAAGACTGGGGGCCAGAGCAAGTTGGGTTGGGGTATAGAGCTCAAAAATGACGTAAGAACACACTGATCATTCAGTTTTTTTATTGTCACTTTCATGATGTTTTAAAATGTGGTTTTTAATATCAATTGAGGATATTGTTGTAAAATAGTTGATGTAGACAAGTGTAGGATGATATTTCTCCTATAAGTAAAAAGACTCATGGACCATTTGCGTAAAACCACATGGAAATTTTCAACCACATTATTTTTACTTCAACAACATAACCAGCTGTGTCACACACATTCATACCAAAGTCACTATCATTGAACTCCAACAAATGTAACCAAGAACCTTTACTTCCCCAATTTTAACTCAAACCTATACCCTCAAGACAATAAGCTTTTAGGTAGCGCCAAAGTCGTAGATGGTCTCATTCAAATTCTTGGTGCATCATCACCAACCATAGATCCTTAACACAAAGCAAGCCAAGCCAATTTTACTCCTTTCCTATTCGCCTTTTTGACCCATTAACCAAAACCCCAACTGCTTTCCAAACCACCTTCTCTTTCAAATTCACTTCCACCACCACTGACAGGTCAGTTTCCAACGAGGCTACTCATGGTGGCAATGGCCTTGCTTTTGTGATAGTGCTAGATGAGTTTACTATTGGAAGATCAGGGCCTTGGCTCGTCATTCTCAACAATGCATGTAGCCACTACAAGGTCTTTGCTATGGAGTTCAATAAGAGTTACAATCCAGAGTTTGGTGATCCTAAGAAGGACCACGTTGGAATCAACCTTGGCAGCGCTGTTTCCTTCAAAATTGAGAATTCATCAAAAGTTAATGTTTCTCTTCACAATACTACTACAGCACATTGAGCTTGGATAAGCTATGATAGTTGTAAAGATATTAGAGGCAAGGTTACTGATGCAACAGTTAATGCCAGCAAGGTGGAGCAGACTGTTTCAAAGTGAAGTGCAAAACGACATAAGGAGGTGACTGGTTTGTAGTTTAGACAAAAGAGCTAAGTGACATGTAGTTTAGATAGTTTTGTTATTTATATTCACACGTGAGTAATACACGTGTTGTTTCTGATATAACTTCTCTGTAACTGTTTAGCGCATAATTTGGTAGATTGGTTTTAGGTCATTCTGTTAGTATATATATATGAAGCTTTGTACAGTGTTTCATTAAATGAATTCAATACAGAAATTACTGAGAAATTTTTTAGAAGTTTTTCTCTTTCTCTCAATTCCTATAAGCACTCTATCTTCTCTGTTTTTCTGTCTTTTATGGTATCAGAGCTTGAATCAGAGCTTGAATCTGTTTCAATGGCGTCCAATTCTCAACAAACTTCGTCTTCAATCTCACAACGTGAGCTCACACCAATGGAGGATCCTCGTAGCCTGTTCTTCTTGCATCATCATGAATCACCTGGTGCAATCTTGGTTCCACAACCATTAACAGAGGACAACTATCCTACCTGGGCTCGCGCGATGAAGATGGCTCTGGATGCTAAGAGCAAATTTGGCTTTATTGATGGATCAATTACTGCTTCAATGGCAGTTACTCCTTTGGAGAAGAAGGCATGGTCTAAGTGTAACTCAATGATTTCCTCTTGGATTTTGATTTGTGTTTCACCTCATATTACTGCGAGCGTGATTTATAGGGACACAGCTCTTGAGGTTTGGAATGCACTTAAGAATCGCTTTTCTCAAGCTAATGGACCACGAATTTCACAGCTACAGAAGCAAATTTCTACTGTGATGCAAGGTGATTCAACTGTTACTACCTACTTCACAGGGCTTCAAGCTTCGTGGGACAAATTGCTGAACTTCAGGCCTTTGCCTTGCTGTTCTTGTGGCAAATGCACTTGTGGTGTGAATGACAAGATTACTACTCTTCAGCATCAAGATTCACTCATGCAGTTTCTCAATGGGTTGAATGATGCTTATTCTCAAGTGCGAACTCAGATTCTCATGATGGAACCTACTCCCTCAATAGATAAGGCTTTTTCTTTGGTTATTCAAGAAGAGAGGCAAAGATCCTTGGGTTTCAATCTTGGCTCATCAGTTGAATCGACTGTTCTAGCTGTTAGAAATCTGGGTTCTGGTAATGCTAGTAAGAATTTCAGAGGCAACACTGGGAAAGGAAGGCCTATGTGTAGTTGTTGTGGCAAACTAGGTCACATTAAGGAGAAGTGCTACAAGTTGGTTGGTTTTCCACCAGGTTACAAGCAGAAGGGAAAGGCTCCAATGGCAAACCAGATTAGTCTTGAGGGTGATCAATCTCAATCTGAAGACCTGTGCAATGGCAATTTTCCCTTTTCTTCTGAGCAGTGTCAACAGTTGATCTCTTTGCTCAACACACATGCTTTTGCTTCTGGTTCGTGTGAAGGTGTTCATTCAGCAAATTCTGTGATCAATCATACTGCTGCATCAGGTAACGTTTGTAACTTGTTCCAAGAAAATATGTCAAGTATGCAACATTCTGTGTTTTCTGTCAATCTTGTGAACATGACTGCCTTCAATAGTGAGACTTGGGTTCTTGATACTGGGGCCACAGACCATATAATTCATTCTATTTCTTTATTCACCAAGATCACTAGTTCCATTTCTACCTTTGTTCAATTGCCTAATGGTGAAAAGGTCACTGTCACTCACATAGGAACAGTTCAAGTAACCTCTACTTTAGTTCTTGACAATGTCCTTTGTGTTCCCTCTTTCACATTCAATCTAATCTCAGTTAGCAAATTAACAAAATCCCTATCTTGTTGTCTTGTTTTCCTTTCAAACTTGTGTTTTATACAGGACCTGTCATGTTGGAAAACGATTGGAGTGGGTAAATTGCACAACAATCTTTACTTGCTGCAAGCTTCATCAAATTACACATCTTTATCAAGGGTTTCTTCCATTTTGCAATCTGTTTTTAGTTCCCTTGTACACTCTGTTTCTAGCATTCCTGTTGTTTCTAAGCCATATCTTTGGCATCTTAGACTAGGGCATGTTTCTGACAATAAACTCAGTGTATTGCACAATCATAATTCTGATGTAATTCAATTCCAAAGCAATAAAAATTGTGTTCTTTGTCCTATTGCTAAACAGAAAAAGCTCCCCTTTCCATTTTTTAATCATATCTCTCATAATGCCTTTGATATTGTTCACTGTGATGTTTGGGGTCCTTTCATTCAGCCTACTCAAGAAGGTTACAAATATTTTTTGACTCTTGTTAATGATGCCACTAGATCAACTTGGGTCTATCTCATGAAAAGTAAATCAGATACCAGACCTTTCCTTGTTTCTTTTTATAACATGATATGTACTCAGTTTCACACTAAAATCAAAGTTTTTAGGACTGACAATGCTCCTGAGTTTTTCTTAAAAGACTTCTTTTCTGCCAATGGTATTATTCACCAGCATTCTTGTGTAGCCATTCCACAACAAAATTCAGTTGTGGAGAGGAAACACCAGCATATTTTAAGCATGGCTAGGGCTTTAAAATTTCAGTCAAATGTTCCTCTTTATCTTTGGGGTGAGTGTGTATTAACTGCTGTACATATCATTAACAGATTACCTTCCCTTATTTTGAATAATCAATCTCCTTTTGAGAAACTCTATGGCAAAATTCCTTTTTATGACCATCTTAAAGTTTTTGGCTGTCTTTGTTTTGCTTCAACTTTGGTTTATCATAGGTCTAAGTTTAATCCTAGATCTATCCCTTGTGTTTTTCTTGGATACCCTTTTGGGGTTAAAGGTTACAAGCTTCTTAACCTGTTAACTAAAAGGGTTTTTATCTCAAGGGATGTAATTTTTTATGAAACTGTTTTTCCCTTTGTTTCAACTCCATATTCTTCTTTTCCTCATTCCAATATTCCTTTACCTCATTTGTTTCCTTCAGTGGCTTCACCCCATGATCCTCTAGCTTCTTTTCCCTATTCTGATCATAATTCTAATACTGTACCTACACAGGATCCTATTACAGATGTGCCTATTCCTATTTCTGATAATATATCTACACAAGATTCTACTACAGCTGTACCTATTTCCTCTGTTCCTCTTCCACATGAGGTTATTCTTGTGCCTAGTTCTAATATTCCCTTTCCAGCTACAGATATTGTTCCCTCTTTTGATATTGCTTCCTCTCTAAGGAGGTCACAAAGGGTTTCTAAAACCCCTACCTATTTGCAATCTTACAAATGCAGCTTAGTTCATTGTGATCAATCTGCCCACTTCACATCCTCCATCAGGTCAGGTCCATCCACTCCACTTTCAGGTACTAAATACCCTTTGTCTTCTTATCTGTCTACTTCTAAACTATCCCCATCTTATGCCAATTTTTGTTCACTTATCACTTCCATTCCTGAACCTAAGTCATACTTTGAGGCTGTTAAACATCCCCAGTGGCAGGAAGCTATGAATGCAGAAATTGCTGCTTTGGAGTCTAACAATACTTGGACTCTCACCTCTTTACCTCCTCATAAGAAGGCAGTGGGTTGTAAGTGGGTGTATAGGGTGAAATATAAATCAGATGGCAGTGTTGAGAGGTATACGGCACGTCTGGTTGCTAAAGGGTTGACCCAACAGGAGGGTCTTGACTTTACTGAGACTTTTTCCCCTGTTGCCAAAATGACTACAGTCAAGTCTCTGTTAGCTGTTGCTGCTGTTAGGGGTTGGCATTTAACTCAACTTGATGTCAATAATGCCTTCCTCCATGGTGACTTGCATGAGGATGTATATATGCAGCTTCCACAGGGTTTTCACTGCAAGGGGGGTTGGTTTGTAAGCTAAATAAGTCATTATATAGGCTCAAGCAAGCTTCCAGACAGTGGTACTCCAAGTTTTCATCCACCATTTTGCAAAATGGTTTCAAACAATCTAAGTCAGACTACTCCTTGTTTACTAAGAAGACTCACAATTCATTTTTGGCTTTATTGGTTTATGTTGATGACATTCTCATAGCTAGTAATGATGTCAAGGCTGTGGAAGAACTAAAAGTATACTTAGATCAGAAGTTCAAACTTAAAGATCTTGGAAATTTGAAATTTTTCCTTGGTCTTGAAGTTGCTAGATCAGAAAAAGGGATAACACTATGTCAAAGAAAGTATGCTCTTGAGATACTTAAAGACGCAGGAATGACAGCTTGTAAGCCTTGCAAGATTCCAATGGATCAAAATCTAAAGTTGAGTAAATATCAAAGACAGTTGCTGCCTGATCCTGGAGTTTATAGAAGACTAGTTGGAAGATTATTGTATTTGACTATCACAAGACTAGACCTGGCATATCCAGTGCATAAGCTTAGTCAATTTATGTCTAAGCCTAGAAAACCCCATTTGGATGCAGCCTACAAGGTGTTGCAGTATGTTAAGGGATGTCCTGGCCAAGGAATCCTATTGTCTTCAAGGTCTGATCTCCATTTAAAAGGGTATACTGATGCAGACTGGGCTGCATGTGTGGACACTAGAAGATCAACAATTGGCTATTGCATTTTCCTAGGTAATTCTCTGATTTCATGGAAGTCTAAAAAGCAGTCCATTGTTTCCAGATCATCTGCAGAGGCTGAGTATAGAGCAATGGCTGTGATAGTGTGTGAGATAACCTGGTTACTTGCATTGTTGAAAGATCTTGGAGTTTATCATCCACAACCAGCCTTGATTTTCTGTGACAACCAGGCTGCAATATACATAGGAGAAAATCCTGTGTTCCATGAACGAACGAAGCATATTGAAATAGATTGTCATTTGGTTAGAGATAAAGTGCAAAATAGAGTGATCAAATTGTTTTATACTCCTACTCATACTCAGCTAGCAGATTTACTTACAAAAGCTCTTAATGCTCACCAATTAACTTCCTTACTTGACAAGATGAGCATAATCAATATACATGGATCTGATGCTAACCTTGAGGGGGGATGTAAAGATATTAGAGGCAAGGTTACTGATGCAACAGTTAATGCCAGCAAGGTGGAGCAGACTGTTTCAAAGTGAAGTGCAAAACGACATAAGGAGGTGACTGGTTTGTAGTTTAGACAAAAGAGCTAAGTGACTTGTAGTTTAGATAGTTTTGTTATTTATATTCACACGTGAGTGATACACGTGTTGTTTCTGATATAACTTCTCTGTAACTGTTTAGTGCATAATTTGGTAGATTGGTTTTAGGTCATTTTGTTAGTATATGTATATGAAGCTTTGTACAGTGTTTCATTGAATGAATTCAATACAGAAATTACTGAGAAATTTTTTAGAAGTTTTTCTCTTTCTCTCAATTCCTATAAGCACTCTTTCTTCTTTGTTTTTCTGTCTTTTAATAGTCAACGTAGATGGATCGAGGTCCATCTTGGATTGGACGTTGAGCCTAAACCTTCACAACCAATATTATCTTTGCTGCTAAACCTCTCTCCTTTCCTTAAAGAATACATGTTCATTGGGTTCTCAGCTTCCACAGGAAATTTAGCTTAAATACATAGCATTTTATCATAGAACTTCTCGTCTACAAATCATGCTTTGATCCCAACGCCTTCAACAAAAATTTGCCATAAAAATTTGGCTCATCAAGTCTCCAAATATACAAATAAAGGTTATACAGCTCTGACAAGTAGCTTCATGATCTTCTTCTTCTTCTTCTTTTCCTATAATGGTACTTCGTATAATGGTTCTGATCTGTCTCTATTTCAATAGTATGAAGAGGGAGAACACAGTTCCCATTGATAAGAAGCGAAGGCCCACACTATCAAAAAAGACTCGTCGATATAGTATTCTTGAGGTTTTCCTTGCTACATAGTGCTTTAACAAATTGGAAATTGTGGGAAGTGATTCTAGCGGTGTGTTGTATAAAGGAACACTCCCTAATGCGTGTCATGTGGCGGTAAAAAGGTTCTTGAGACAATTTTTGAAATCTTCACGCTTGGATTTGACTTGGGTTTTGAAGAGAATTGGTGAATTAGCACCAATGACTCATCCAAGTTTTGCTTCAATTCATGGTTGGTGTTGTGATAACAACGAGATTATTATTGTGTATGGTTATTTTCAAAATGGAACCCTAGATCGATGGCTATTTGGACTTGGTTTTTTTCCTTGGAGTCGAAGATTCAAACTCATAAAGCAGGGATGGCAATAAAAGTCCAACCCACGGATACCCGGTCCGGCTCGACTCTAATGGGTCGGATTTTACCCGGCCTGATAAATAATAGGGTCGGGTATGGGTCTTTTGAAAAAATCCGAAGTGGATCCGGGTTTTTGTCATACTCGGCCCGGACCGACCTGTTTAAGTGTAAATTACCCAAAACTCCTTACATATATATATATATATATATATATATATATTATATATATATATATATAGATAAACTAAAAAAAAAACCCTACCTGACTACTTCCTCTCATATTCCACACTCAGCCCTCACAGCCTCACTTTCCTCTCCCCCTCTCCCTCTCTCACTCATGGGCTCACCCTCTTCTCCCTCTCTCACTCACGGACTCAGCCTCAAGCTTTGACCTCTGTCACCGTTGCCATCACATGATCTCACCGCCGGCCTCAAGCTTTGTCATCGTTAGTCTCAAGCTCTGTCACCGCCGGTCTCAAGATAGCCACAGGTTTGTTTCTCTCTTTCTTTGTCTTCTCTGAGCTCTGATCTATCTTTTCCAAGTGTAGCTTAGCCAAGATCTGCCACCTCCACCAAGATCTGCCACTGCCAAGATCTTTTTTATTTTTATTTTTATTTTTTTTTAGGTTCGTTACTTGTGCCTGAAAGCGGTATTATTGTGTATATTTATTTGTGAGATTTAATTTGTAGATTTTTGAACTTGATGTAAGGGTCTTGGATTTGGATTTGGGGGATTTCTTTTGTATATATTTGAACTTGTGGCAAATGTTGTTGTAAGGAAGGAATTTTTTTTTTTTTTTTAATGTATTTGGGTTATGTATATAGGATTTATGTATGTGTTTGTGATTTTTATGTATTATTTCTTGTGATTTCTGTATTTGAGTTTGTGATTTCTGTATTTGGGTTTGTGATTTTGAAAGGAAAAATGAGAAATCTAAAAGTAAATTATTGTAGATTTATGTGAAATTTGAAATCTAAAATTATTGTAGACATCTAAAATAATTATTGTAAATTAAATTAGTGTAGAAATCTGAGATTTATTAAATTTATTACGGAATTTTTATTAAAAAAAAAAAACTGAGCCACGGTTTAGGCCTTGAGGTGAGGACTTAGGATTGGGACCTAAAGTGGACGGGGTCAGATGGGGCGGGTTTGGATCTATGAAAAAAAATCCTTTTATTAACCGAGTCGGGTCCGGGTAATGGATACAGGCCTGCGGGTCGGGTTTGAGTATAAAGAAACCCAGCCCAAACTCGACCCGTTGTCATTCCTATCATAAAGAGACTGCCAAGGCAATGTGTTTCCTTCACTCAAAAGGACTCACTCATGGAAACTTAAAGATAAGCAATGCCTTTCACGACCCTAATTAGCAAGCTATTTTGGGTAATTACAGATTCGTTTTCTTTATGAAAGAGTCAAGCTAGGTTGAGTCGGTTGCTAGCAAGAACAGGGATACGTTTGAATTTGGAATGCTCGTGTTGGAAACCATTGCTGGGAAAAATACTGTGGACTTTGATGGAAGCCAACTCGAGATGGGTTTATTAGGGTTTGCATGGAGCATGCATAAGAGAGGAGAGAAGGGAAAGGTTGTTGATGAGAGGGTTAGACCTTTAGCTAATATCGAACAGGTTGTTCTAGTTTTGGAAATCGATTTGAGTTGTACTTTGAGTGAGAACAATGGGAGGCCTTGTATGGAAGAGGTGGTGTAGTTCTTGAATACTGCACAGAAGTTCATTCCTAAGCTACCACTCAATTGACCTGTTGAGTTGTTTGGGAATCACAGTGCTAGGCTTCGTCTTTTGGCATAGGCAAAATGCACTTGTTCCAAAGTTTCTCAAAGTAAGGCATTTTGGAGTACAGTATGATATTCCATCTTCTCAATTGTATAAATGTTAGATTTTACTAATTAGATTAATGGTGTGAGTGTGACCTTGGATTTATGTAAGAGGAAAGAGTGGCGAAACTTGGATATAGTACCTTACGTACTGTTCATTAGGTACCCATTTTAAACTGCTGCCATCTGTCTAAAGAAACAATTCAACAAATTAGGCGTTAATTTCTATTTTCTCTTTTCCCCCTTCCCCTAGTATGGGAATTTTTCTTTCAACTAGCCAAAGCTTCAATTTAAAAAGGAAACTTAGAAGTCATAGGCGTAGGTAGTTTGATGCTCTGAGTGATGTTAGAGCCAATGAAGCTTTGTTTTGTAAGGCTTTTAACAAACCACCCAACCAAAAAAGGAAGCCTCCCATGAGAGATACCCACCTCCCAGTATTGATGCCAATGACGTCGATAGCTAGCCACTGTCTAACTCGGCCCAACCGATGGGAATCGCTGCCAAGATCCACCATGTCAACTCGACACAAAGAGCATCGTTCCCTAACCCAGATAACTTTGTTGCTCACCACTTGCCATTCAAAACATCAATGTTGCTCTAAAATATATCTATGGGTTTCTTGTTTCAATAAAATCAAGGAAGATGAAACAAACTAAAAGAAAAGAGAAGACCAAAAAGACAAAATCCTTTATCAACCTATTGAATACCATGTGATGGTGCAAACACAATGATAATGGAAATAACACAACAAGAAACTAAATAATACTTCTGAATATTATTAATTTAAAAAGACAAATTACACAACACTATTTGGACTGAGGCGTGGCACTCGCTCTCTTTAAGGAGATTCAAGCCCTTAGCTGGCTAAACTTTGTAACCGGTGCAGACTGTCTTTGACTTGTCTCCCCCAAGATACAACAGCCCAACAAGTGTCGTATGTCTAGAACAACCTTTGCACAAAGTGTTTAAGCCCAAAACTCCACCAGAAATAACACTCTTTCTTGCCAAGAACCTCTCTATTTTTTTAGTGTATATTGCAGTAACTTGGATTGGGTCTGAATGAGTCTATTTATAGGCACAATGGGCCTCATGAAATTACTACCCAAATCAATCTGATTAATTAAGTCCATTATTCTGATGTAGTGGGTGTTACAAGATTAATTGCTGGATATTAATTTGATGGGCTGGAGTTACATGATTAATGGTGAGATAAGGAGTTTCTAAAGAAAGAAAAGGCCCAAACGGATAGTCCATTAAGTGGGTTAATGGCTCTTCATTTTTCCATAATAAAAATAGAATATTAATTCGGGTCATTTACTCCCCAATGGATATGGTAATTATTCTGAATGAGCTATCAAGTAGGAGGATCCAAGAGGCTGATTCATTTCCATTTTTGATACTTCCACCCTTCACCTCCCCCTTGCGCATGTATCTAGCCCAATATCTGAGACAATTCATGTTAGCCCATTAATCACCACAATTAAAAAGAATAAAAAAGTCTCTCTCATTTTCAATGTGGAATTAAATATTTTCACTAACTCATCATCTTCCATATTTACTCTTATTTACATTTATGTTGTAATATTTATTCGTTTTAATTATTTAATATTAAAATGCTCCAACACCATGCATGTCCTTCATTGACTAAAAAGATACGTAAGGTACTGTATCTAAGTTTTACCCAAGAAAAAAAAAACCTTGCATGTCTTTGTTTTATAATGTTACTCGTGTATATATGTCTCTATACATATATGTATGTGTTTTTTTTCTTATAATAATATTTTCTCGTTGGTAAAACCCAACTCTTAATTTAGATATTTTGCATAGCTTTTTAAGTTAATAAAAACAAGTATAAACGTATTGGATTACGTAAACAAAAACAACAACAAAGGATAGTTGATTTTATCTTTTTTTTTAAACTGTTTATTTTCAGTAATTTATTTGCATAATGTTTATAAAAAAATCATTTTTGGCAACTTTTATATTAAATGTGTTACAAGAGACTAAAAAAATAATTTTATTTATAAAAAAAAATTCAAGCAAGATTATTTGAAAAAAAAATTGAGACAAAAAGTAAAAATCTTAACTTTTTTTAACAATTCCTAAAAACAGTAGTGCTCCAATAATCTTAGAACACATCAACAAATTTGCAATTGCCTACCGCTAAATTTAAGCCTTTTGCAAAATAAATATTTCATGTTCTTCAATTTTGCTTTGGTCCTGAATAATTTCATGTTATATGGGCTTCCACAAAAGAAAGTTTTATATGGGCTAGTTGATATTAACATGGGCTTATAATTTGGCAGCTCGCAGTTCCAACTGTTAATGGATCCAGTAGCTTTTTTTATATATTAATTTCCAGCTTTGGTCACCACAAGTTTCACATAGCACCCCACACTCCACGTTGGACTTTGAGGTATGGCTTTGGTCACCAGGGTTTTACTTTGGGGGGCAAAGTATTAACCAATTTTTTTTAATGCAAAATAATATTTATTTAGTATTAATAAAATGTTTACTAGGAAAATGCTAAGGTTGTTACTAATTTTACTAAAGCCTTATAAACTAATGTAACAACAAATTGAGTGAGACTAGTACCCATCATCATTCTCAAAAAAAAAAAAAAAAAAAGAAGACTAGTACCCATCAATAGCATAATAAATAAAATACTAAAATTGTTATCAATTTTACTTAAAAAAAATATTTACAAACTGATGTGGCAATAAATGTGATTGTTGCCACATCAAGTCATCAATAGTATAATATATAAAATCTCTTTGTTAAAAAGATTGATATATACAAGTTTGTAAGGCTTATGTAATATAAAATTTATAATAGTTGTGTCACCATTCTAAATAAAATTTTAGCCAATCAATAAAAGAAAAGGCAAAAAAAAAAAAAAAAAACTGTCTTTGAATTATTTGCAATTTTCTTTAGAAGATAGATCAAATTTTGTAGTTAGGTTTCCTTAATTTACCAATTAAATAAAATCATATTTATCATCTAATTATATTCCAAATATTTTTTGAACTAAAAACTAAGTAGCATTTCCAAGGGGGGAAAAAACCCACACTTTTAACTTTAAATCCTAAACAATAAGCAGTCAAAACCAAACAACTTAACAACACAAGTTATTTGAATAAAAGAAAAGCATAATAATTAATCAATATGTTTTTTAAGTGTATACAAAGTAAAAAAACAATACACACCCCACAGAGACACTTGATTTCATAATGTAGAAGAAAGTATCTCATGTGCCTAGCACATGTAAGACTTTTGTATAATGTAAAGCCATGAGAATGAGATGCATGTACATTATACTTATTGGGTTGTGTTGACTAATTTTAATATTTGAAGGGGTCAAATATAATTATTTTGAAATGTAATATTAAATTTTTTTGTATTATATCCATAATATATATCATAATTAAAAATCCAAGGGGGCCATGTTCCCGATCTTAGCGTAGTTTCATCACTAGCTTTGGTCACCAAAAGTTTCACATATCCCCACACTTCACATGAGATGTTTTAAGGTATCTAAGACTAAGTATCACATTACTTTCAACCCAAAAAAAAAAAGAAAAAAAAGTATCACATTGCCATCAAGAAAGCAAGCATGTTTTTGGAGAAGTCTGTTCTTTTTTGGGGTTATTAATCTCCTATTACAATGTCTTAAATAATCATTTTAATAAATTAATTCAATTATCAATCCTTATTGGATAGATAATTAGTCAATGTTAAACCAAACAGATAAATAATATATAATATAAAACATATAATAAGCCTCAAGTTGCAAACCTTCTTGCTACTCGTTGCCTTCTGAAAACTATTCATTGTCTCCTTGAGAGTTGGTACCTTGCATTCAAACAACTCATCAACTATTTTCAATGGTCTCTCTGTCTCTCTCTCTCTGAGTGCTACTAATTGAGGTTTTAATTGTAGTTCCCAGTTCACACGTTAATATTTAATCATGTATAACTTTGAGTGTCATCTTTCTCCTTTGTACTCGTACGTTCAACAATCACTTTCAATTTGTTACTCATCCGCAACAACTTACTCATTTTCAGATTTTCAACCCCATCATGTCCTTCTTGCTCTTTCACTTCCGTTTACCCATTCAAATAATTCCCTGTATATTACTTATATATATATTCCCTAAACCCCAAGATTATATTTTATATGTTATCCTTCTGGCACCTCTCATTTCATCAATTTCAGCATACCCATCCGGCCAATTATTTTTGCTTCACTTCTTAGCATTACCATCAGACACTTGTTGCGATAATCATTCTACAAGTATAAGTGATTGTATAGTGTGGGGGCAAAAGTTAAGATTCAAGTGTTTACAAAGTAGAATTTCTATCTTGTATTGAAAGAAAAAAAAAAAAAAAAAAAGTTTCAGTTCTTTCTTTACAGTTGACTAAACTATTTCAGTGCCAATTCTTCTTTTGGTGTTGAACAACAAGACAATTAATTGCCTATATTTATTGGGTATTCTCCGAGTTATGATGTTGACTACTGTTGTCGTTGGGTTTACTTTTTAGTTGGTGTAGTTGTTCTTCAATCTGCTAAGTCAGCCAAAGTTGAGTTCTTAATTGCATATTTTGAGGCATAAAGAGTGTTCATGGCTCATCCTGAATATCCTCAAACATCATCATTTGGAGCCTCAAGCCATGTTCAGGGTCAAAAAGCCATGCCATTTCAGACCAACAAGGTTTCCCTTAAGGTTTTGCTGTTACATGGGAACTTAGATATCTGGGTCAGGGAGGCCAAAAACCTTCCTAACTTGGATACGTTACATAGCAGATTCAGAGAAAAGTTTGCCGAATTGAAGGCGAAAGTTCGCAGCAAAATTGAGGGGCATTTGTGTGATAATAACAGAAGTAGCGATCCATATGTCACAGTATCAGTATCAGGTGCTGTAATAGGGAGGACTTTTGTGATTAGTAATAATGAGAACCCTGCTTGGATGCAGCATTTTAATGTTCCTGTTGCACATTATGCTGCAGAAGTGCATTTTTTTGTCAAAGACAGTTATGTTGTTGGCTCAGAGACTATGGGTGCTGTGAAAATTCCAGTGAAGCAATTATGCTCTGGAATGAAAGTTGAGGGGACCTTCCCAATCCTTGATGACAGTGGGAAGCCTTGTAAGGCTGGAGCTGTCTTGAGTTTATCAATTCAGTACACCCCAGTGGATAAAATGAACAATTATCATGGAGTAGATTCAGGTCCTGATTGCCAAGGGGTCCCAGGTACCTACTTTCCACTTAGGAAAGGTGGAAAAGTGACACTATATCAAGATGCACATGTTCATGATGGTTGCCTTCCCAATTTGAAGCTTGATGGTGATGTTCAATATGAGCATAGGAGTTGTTGGAATGATATCTTTGAGGCAATAACTCGAGCCCGTCATTTGATATACATTGCAGGGTGGTCAGTGTACCACACAGTTAGACTGATTCGAGATGTTAATAAAGCAACAGATTGCATGCTGGGGGATCTTCTGAAAACCAAGTCAAAAGAAGGTGTAAGAGTGCTGCTCCTTGTATGGGATGATCCTACTTCTAAGAGCTTTTTGGGACATAAAAGAGTAAGGAACTAAATAAATTTTAGTAGTATATGTCACCACTATCTTATTTTGTATTAGCACAATTTGGGATTACATTTTTTTTTTATAAACAATTTGGGATTAAATTTAATTCTATACTTTGCTGGTTTTAATTTTTTGTCTTCAAATGCTACAATGGTTAGTAAATTTTATAATCAACATAGGTTTTTGTTTTGTGTAGTCATGATATGAATACAAGTTTGTTTAATTCCTCAAAATAATGCGTTCGAAATTTCAAATCAGACAATGTATTATCTAGTTTACATGTGTTTGCACACTTACGTTATTTATCTTTTGCTGAGTTTTCTCTCTTTAATTGTATGGTCCACTTATGGCAGGAAGGTAAAACGCAATTCAAGTGGCTGAACCTAAGTAGCATATTATTGTTTAAATTTCTGATTTGAGGACAGTAATGTATCATTTTTTGCTTTCTTTTCTCATCAGTTTATTTCTTGCATCAGGTAGTTATTTCTATACCATCTATCACTATGTATTCACTGATTTTTATGAAATGTAGGAGGGCATCATGCATACTAATGATGAGGAGACTCGCCATTTTTTCAAGCACTCTTCGGTGCAAGTGCTACTCTGCCCCCGATCAGCTGGAAAAGGACGTAGCTTGGTCAAAAAGAAGGTTTGATATAGATGAGTAACCATATATTTACCAATTGTATAACTACATGCCATTTGTTTGAAAGCAGCAGCTGCAGAATTGTGTCTCATAATCTTACTTGATGCTGCTTGAATGAACCTATTAAGTCCTTTTTGTCTTTTTTGTATTTAGTGCTGTGGTTCTGAATTTTCATTTTACATCAATTTGCTTTATTTTTCTTTTCAGATTTTATATCTGTTCACCTATTTTGATTTATATATATATGGACGTGTGCCATATAAACACACAAACATGGTATTTGTATAAGTGTGTGTTTAGATATGCATATGTACTTATTTATATATACACGCATACATTTATTTCTCAAATGTTTTGAGTATTTGTACCTGCTTTGAATCTCTTGTTTCCTTATGTTTGATTATCAGGAAGCTGGAATAATCTATAGTCATCATCAGAAAACAGTAATTGTGGATACTGATGCAGGTCACTGTAAAAGAAAGATCATGGCATTTGTTGGAGGTCTTGATTTATGCAAGGGCAGATATGATACTCCAATACATCCTCTTTTTAGGACTTTACAAACAGTGCACAAAGATGACTATCGTAACACTAACTTCATGGTAAATCATACATTTAATTTTCTTAATTGCTGTAAGTGTAATTAATACAGATTTTGGAATCTCATTATTTTCCTATGATATATTTAGCAAAGATGAATATTTTATTTAAAAAACTCATGCATTCATGTATGACTTTGTTAGTGTAACTGAAAAGAGTTACAATTGGATATGTTAAATATGATGGGGGAATTCCATGAAACTACTTCCAATTGATTTGTTTTTGGTTTAATTGATAAGTCAGTGGCACCAGAGAAAAGACAACCCCCCCCCCCCCCCCTCCCCCCCACAAAAAAAAGAAAAGAAAGGGAATTGGGAGAGTCAGAATCTACATTACATAATGCTTGGTGGCACTTGAGTGTGCTACCCTTGTGGTTACCCCTATAAAAGTTCTCCTAGCTATTGTGTTAAATTTGTTATATTTAGTTATTTTACTCCTGAGATGTAAGAGACAAGGCGGAGCATGAGTACCATGTGGACTTTTTACCCCCATTTTAACCTTTATTTGGGTTCTAACTGAAATAGGAGCCTACTGTTGGCTGTCCAAGACAACCGTGGCATGATTTGCATTGTTGTATTGATGGTCCAGCTGCATATGACATCCTCACCAATTTTGAGGAGCGCTGGTTGAAGGAATCAAAACCTCATGGGCTTCGAAAGCTAATTGGATCATCATATGATGATGCTCTACTTATGCTTGAAAGTATTTCTGACATCATCGGGAAGGCAGAGTTTCCTTCCCAAAGTCAGAATGATCCAGAGGGTTGGCATGTACAGGTAAAATGGATGTCAATCTTCTATTGGAATTGGATTTTCCAATTCATGATTTCTTCTTCTTCATTTTTTTTTTTTTTTTGACTAAAATTGTCACAAGTGAAGGTTTTTCGCTCAATTGATTCCAATTCCGTGGAAGGATTTCCTGAGGACCCAAAATTCGCTACTAGCAGGGTGAGAAAAATCTATGGATTTTCAGCTTGCTTGTTAAAATAAGACATTTGATTTTGTTCCAGGTGAAGGTTATGAACTGATTTGTTTGCGGTGTTGTAACAGAACCTTTTATGTGGGAAGAATGTACTGATTGACATGAGCATAAATACAGCATATGTGAAGGCAATCCGTGCTGCCCAAAAATTCATATATATTGAGAACCAATACTTCCTTGGGTCATCATACAATTGGGATTCTCACAAGAACTTAGGTGAGGATCTCTGACATATAAGATTAAGAATAAAGAAGTGAGACATAATTCTGTTCCTTTAGAACATCTTACTTGAAAATTCATCCTCTACTACTTTTTTCCTTTCATGAAATTTCGTTGAAAGCATGGAAATGGTATTCAAAGTGATTCCATGTCTGTGTTGAATGTTTCATTCCTTGTCTATCTATTACTAATATGGAACAGGATGATCCAATTGTCATAAATTTAATTAGAAAAAAATATTATTCTTTGATAGTTATTTAGACTCTGGCTGATTGGTTTCAACTTAATTAGCTAACTTGATTAATTTGCCAATTATGTATTGAGTTCCAATTCAGTGAAATAAGTACACAACCAAATCATAAATAACAACCCAACCGAAGAGTCCACTATAGTAAAATGGAAGTACACAACACAACTAACACCAAATAGTACTGCTACATATAGTAGGACTTCAAGTAACACCATGGCAACAGCTTGATTGTTGTAGTTGGTACAAAAGCTTCCACTTGAAACACCAAATAGATCTTCGACGCTTCATGGTATAGTAACCCTTGGCACACACACAGAAATCTCTCTCTCTCTCTCTCTCTCTCTCTCTCTTATAAATATAATCTCAGGGACTAAGGCACAGATTCCAAGGCTTGGTAATCATGTATGTTCTTTCAATTTATTTAGAGGATATTGGAGAAGAAATAATAAAAAATGGTTGGGATGGGAACAACATTGAATTCATGGTTATAAGCAATTAAGCATACTTTTGTCTGCAGGTGCTAACAATTTGATACCGATTGAAATTGCTCTCAAAATTGTTAACAAAATAAAAGCGAATCAGAGGTTCTCTGCATATATCATTATCCCAATGTGGCCAGAAGCTGCAAGCATTGTCAGGCAGCAGATTCTCTATTGGCAGGTAAATTTTCATTCTCTTTTCCCATTTGATGCATGCAGTTATCGTTTGATCATGTCTATCAGTTAGAAGAAACACTAATGCTTGAGACAGTGTAGCATTGTTTGTGAGTTTATTGCCACATATTTTTCATCTGACTTTATTTTGGTATCTGCAGCATAAAACAATGCAAATGATGTATGAAATGATTTATAATGCTTTAAAGGAGGTTGGACTTGAGACCGAATATGAGCCACAAGACTATTTGAATTTCTTTTGCCTGGGCAATCGTGAGGCATCAGATAGGGAAGAAAGTTTAGATGCAGAAGATTCCACTGCAGTAATGACTCCTCAAGTATTTCCCTTAGCTGCCTGAGTACAGTTTCCAGTTTTCTCTTTCCGAAATGTTAAGTTTCCATTTACAGTTGATCATTCTCTCACCTGTTTCAGTCTTGCTGAAGTGTACTGTATGTTGGTTATGTAGGCCCTTGCTCAGAGGAGTAGGCGTTTTATGGTTTATGTTCACTCCAAAGGTATGATAGTGGATGATGAGTATGTGATACTGGGATCTGCAAATATCAATCAACGGTCCTTGGAAGGAATCAGAGACACTGAAATAGCAATGGGTGCATATCAGCCTTATCATACCTGGGCAAGCAAAGATTCTAGTCCACATGGACAGGTAAGCTTAACAAAATAGAACCATCTGCATAAATTTACATGTGCCTTATCGTATGGCATGTTATGAGTAATTGTTTATCTTTTTTATCTGAATTACTGTTCGGTTGTCTATGTTTGTGATTATCAGCAAAATCTTCTTGATTTATTTTATTTTATTGTGTGAGCATTGAAATTTCATGAGCCACTACAGCAAATTACGTATGGCATGTTATGAGTAATTATTTATCTTTTTTATCTGAATTACTGTTCGGTTGTCTATGTTTGTGATTATCAAAGTCTCAAAGCCATAAGTACTTAATCAAAATATAAAAAAACAAAGGAAAAAAAAAAAGTTTTGAGTGCGGTCTTGGCTACAAATTTGCATGATTTTTTTGAAACATGCTTTTAAATTTCAACGGTTTATGATTTTTGGGAATCATAAGTGGATTTCTAGACATTCTTTTGAAGGCAAGGATTGGGTCCAATGTTCTTGTGCTCTAGACACGTTGAGATGTGGATACGTGACAAGTGTTCGACACGTGTCACCTAAACCAGTTTATTTTTTTGTTGGCTGTAGTAAATATCTCAATGAAGTGAATACAAACCCTTTAATACAAATCCTCTATTCTACTTTTTGTGTTGCACTTTATTTTTCACTAATTATAGTATGCTATGTGTATGATTTTTTTTTTTGTTTGATCCATTTTAAATGTCGGTTATTTTATAAGTGGTATAGAAAATTTGTATTCCAAGAAAATATGAATTCGCACAAGCATCCACATTCCTACAAGAGATTAAATTCCATCCGGATGCGATGTAAAAGACTTTGTTACACCCTCCAATAAAACGCAGCCATGTCAAATTATTGCAAAGGTGTTTATACATTGGAGCCAGTGTTGGGAATGCTTTATGCTATGTCCTAGCTTCTTCTTCTTCTTTTATTTTTTTATTTTTTATTTCTGGGCAAAGTGAATCAATTTATCAATTTATATGTACAACTAATTAATACAAGGTGTTTATCTTATGTCTTAATATATATATATATATATATATATATATATATATATATATATATATATATATATATATATATATTGTCTTCTTCTGTTTCTTGTGGTTTTTTACATGTTAAGTGCAAAGGTAATAGATTAGCTCATGCTCTCGCTCGTAGAGCAGTTTCATCTGTAGATATTGATGTGTGGTTAGAAGATCTACCACTGGATTTTGATGATGTTTTGCAGTGTGATTTTCCGTAATAAAGTGCCTTTACCTTTTTCTCAAAAAAAAAAAATATATATATATATATATTGCCCTCATTTTATTTAAGGTTTTTGAGTTATTGTAATTGTTAATTTAAGAAAAATCAGAGCATAAACAGTATATATTTCAAGGATATTTTATCCAGAACAACTTTAGAGGGGAAAAAACAAAAGGCAATTCTTCAAATTTTCTAGGAATAAGTCAAAACATAAAAATCTCATTCTCAAAAATATTGTCAAATCAAACGTGTATATTATTATCGCTTCAAGAATCTGGACGTGCTAGACATGACATTGGTCAGTCACTATTGATGCTAACCTCGCAAAGTATAAGATTAATACTGTCTTAAGATCCTTTTTCAGTACACAAAGCAAAGTGCTATCAGCATTCATATTTTGATTTCTGTAATTCACCACTGTCTTCTTGTGTATGGATGCAGATATATGGATATAGAATGTCATTATGGGCAGAGCACATTGGAGCTCTCGAAGAATGTTTCAAGCAACCGGAGAGCCTCGAATGTGTGAGGCAGGTAAGGTCCTTGAGCGAGCTCAACTGGAGACAATATGCAGCTGATGAGGTAACAGAAATGAAGGGTCACCTATTAAAATATCCAGTCGAAGTTGATAGAACAGGCAAGGTGAAGCCACTTCCTGACTGTGTAACATTCCCAGACATAGGAGGTACTGTAACTGGGAGTAGGACATTTGCACACATTCATGAAAATCTCACTATCTGATATAGTTGAAGATACCCAATCCCAGAATGGCTGTCAATTTAGTCCAATATAAGTTCCCCAGTGAAGAGTATGACACTAATGTTTGGCTAATGCCAATATCTCATGTCAAGATTCAGTCGTACACTATGATTTTTTTCTCTTTTCTTACTTTTTGTAACTTTTGGCAAAGGCAAGGAAACAAAACAACCGACAAAAGAGTAGTTAAGTTCTACGTTTGGCAAATTCCATAACAATGTAATCTTTGATGTGTTTGTAACTGTCATTCACTTATATCTAAGATCAAAGTGTCAAGATGCAGCTTAAACAAGACATTCTGCTAGGTGTTCATTTGCCATTTGCCAGACTCCCGATTGATCGAAATCAAATGGTCCGTTTGGATATAACTTATTACTGAAAACTGAAAACATTATAGTAAAATAATTTTTAAATGTGTAAATAGTACCGTGGGACCTATTTTTAATGAAAAAGTTACTAAAAAGTGATATTTGTGGGTCCTGTAAACAGTGCACGGGTGCACTGTTCACAGGAGAAAAGTCAACAACTGCGGCTACTGTTCATGAATAGTGTATGAACAACAGTGAAATTTGTTGTGCCAAAAAAAAAAGAAGGAAACGTGAAACTCAGCAAACGTGGACGCAAAACGTGAATCCAAACGCCACCAAAGTTTCTACAAACTTTCAATCACTGATCAATAGAATGAGAATTTTTGACAGCTCTTTAATCTAGCTTGATTGATTGAAGATAAAAAATTAAGTTTTCTGACATATTTTAATTACATCGGTTCTATAAGTTCTGAAACCCTACAAAGTCTACTATACACAGGGAAGGTTCGTGAAAAGGGCAAAAAACATGGAGAAATAAGCCTCAGGCTTCCCTTGGGTTCTATAAAATGTGATAAAGTAGGAAGAGTCGAGCCCAAAATTCTAATATTCAGTAAGTAAAGGCTAATCAAGAGTCAAATAAAAGTGCTAGACAACAAAGGGTGGATAAATATGCATAATACATTAAATCAGAAATTGTTTCACACATATAGCAAGAATGAGAATTTAATAGAGGTGGAGAGAGAGAGAAGATTATTCTATGCTTCCACTTTCACCTCAAGACCTTAGAATACTACTGCTAAGTTGCTACGGGGGCTTTTGTTCTAAAAGTAGTGTTTCAATGGATAATCTTATATTAGATTGTGGTAGATTTAATGGAGAGGTTTTATAGTAGGTTTGGGATGTCCTTAAGAATTGGTCTATCGATAATGAGAGAAGCCAAGGACCTTTATGGTGTTAAAATAGTTAGTGGTAAGGTTTAGATCTACCTTCGTTTTTGTCATAATTAAGGAAAGACTTTGAATAAATGTGATTGGTCATTTGGTTGCATGTTCCCAGCTAATTTGACCCCATGGGAAGCAACTCTATGTGGCAACTGGCAAGATGCATCAAAAGTCAGCCAATAAATCAAAGTGCTCTAGGGGACCTAAAATGATTATCTAAAATTTCATTAACATAGAGCAAGAGCTACAGGTCTCCATTTGGGTGAAAATTGTAGGCATGTGACCTCCTTTATAAACTTTAGGTTTTACAAGTGGCCCTAACCCACTAAGCAAGATCCACATTTTGGGCTTATGAAAGTGGTCCAAAAAAACCTACATATGCCCCTAAACCACATTCCTTTAAGTCCTCATTAAGTCACATGGCTTGGGCCATACAAAAGAAAATAAAATGAGATAAAATACATGAATTAGGCCTAATAAGAGGTTAGCGTTGGCTTGTATTGGGCTTATGGAATTTCTTAGTGAAAATGACCATCAACAAACTCTTATATACATGACTTTTAGAGTGATTGGAGAGGTAGAAACCTTAAACACTTCAAAGAGAAATTTGTAGCCTCCATCATGGTGAACCCATATTCCTTTTGGTTGTTTCAGAGAGAGTTTGGATAGCGCGTTCACGTCCAGGGTCCATGTCTGGGCTTTTTTTTTTTTTTTTTCAGCGCGTCTGTCACTGTTCATTGGCCATGAACAGTGATTTTAGGCCAATGAACAGTAATTTTTGACATGAACAGTACTTTTTACACATTTAAAAATTATTTTGCTACAGTGTTTTTAGTTTTCAGCAATAAGTTCTATCCAAACACACTCTCATATTAGTAAGATCAAAGTTTGAAAACAAAGAGCCTTTATCCCAATGTTGCTGTTGTGGAGATCAAATCTTCAAAGAGGGAGTTGGTAGAGGTCTGAACATGATCACAAACAAGGTTCGTGAAGAAGGGATTCATATAGAGGAGTTCAAAAGGTTTGAATTGTAAAAAATGTGATCATGTAATTGGCTAATTGAATAATAATAATAATAATAATAATAACAACAACAACAACTAAGCAAGACAAAAAAAAAAGTAAAAGAACAAAATTAAAACACCTACTCATATAATCGGCTACTTGAAAAAAAAATTAATAACAACTAAGCAAGACACAAAATAAAAACAAGTAAAAGAACTAAATTAAAAAACCTACTCACCTAGCTAGATCAAAGCTCCTCTATCTTCACATATGCATCAAGTTTGGGGGCTATAGCTAATTGCCTAGGAATTAAGTTGGCCATGTAAAGAAAAGTAACGCTTATATTATATACACAATGTGGAGGGGATGAACTTGATCCTGGACCAAAGCCCAAATACTAAAAAGGTTATACTCGAAGAGATAGGCTAAGCCCATTTCAATGATTTGTCATGGGAAACCTATCGGAACTATTCTTGTGGAATTTCAAACGTATCTTCCAGCCCTGGAATTCTTTTTCGAGCTCACAAGCGGAGGGTGATCACTCGACAAGCAAAAGAAGTACAACGGGAGATCAACACCACCCATTCTATTCTTGGACGCAATGACACTATCACCTATTCTTGGATAAGGATTACAAGAATCATCACTTCTGCATTAATGAGAGGCTCTCTACCTAACCTCTTCCGCATTAAATACATATAGGACAACCTGAACAATACAGACCTCCCCCCCCCCCCCTCCCAAAAGTCTTGTTTCAAGATAAGAACGAGGGAAAACTAATAAAGGAGGAGTAAATATCCCAAAAGATCCAAATGGAAAAAGGCCAGCTGGAGGGATAAGGGAAGGAAATACGCTTATAAAAGAGGAGGGCATGGCCACAAAGAGGGGGTCGAAAAAATATCGAGAGAGAGAGAGAGAGACGATACTCCTTTTTCATGTAACCCAATACAACGGGCAAAAGTCTTTTCCTGATGAAATGTATTTACTACAATGTCAATGTAATCTTGCTTCTAAAAATCAGTTGTTTAAACTTCCCATTGTGGAGTTCTCATTTTATTTTTCTAATAAATAGATTGTGTTGGCCAATTACCTGAATATTAAACTTTCTAAAGTTTTCTTGGTGTTTCTTGTTGGGTGTTTTTGACCTCCACACATAGAATAATAGGCTTCAATTCTCATTGTAATATATCAAGATTTTTGTAATTCAATTGGTTAGAATCTTTTAGTCTTTTCAAGAAATCCAATGTTTTAATCTCCCCTCTCCACTATACAATTGAGTTAAAAAAAAAAAAAAAAAAAATCCCATTACAAAATTACTATTCGAGAAAATATAGTAATAATAGTATAATAGAGCCGTGAAAGAAGAGCCAATTATGGCATTATACAGATCAAAGTCATTAACAATACAAATTAAGCATATTGCGATAAACAATACCAAGTTCAACCTCCCCTTTATCTCTCTTGGAACTTCAGGGTTTTCTTTTTCATCTCAAGTTGATTATGTAAAAAGGGAAGATATATTGTTGGACTCTAGATTTAATGTGTTACATTTATGAAATTTCAAGATTGAATTTGTTAATTTTAAAATTATAGGGTAACATAGCTAAATTATAGAGTTTAAATTTTAATAAAAAAAATTTAAGGGGAAAATCCTAAAATATCCCGAGTTTGCTCATTGTGTCAAATCAAACCTTGTTTTATATTTTTTACCATATTAAATTCTAAACTTTATAAATCATCACAATCTAAACCTTTGGACATTATTTATTAATGGTCTGTTTGGTTAGGCGTTTTAAGAGCCTAAAAGAGCATTTTAAAAAACCAAAAAACTCAAAACCCCATTTTGCAATAGCAACTCTTCATAACTTTTTTAAAATGCTCATTTTAAACTCAAAAAACAATTTTACAATAGTCTATACAAACACACCCTAACAACCATTAATGAAGCAGCCTATATGGTGAGAGGAAAATTTTCGTTGACACCTATTTATATGGTAAGAGGAAAATTTTCATTGACACCTATTTTATGTAAAAAATAAAGTTTAACTACAAAATTAGTTGTACCCTAAGCTACAACCTTACTCAATATCTTTTTATTGGAAGTAAATTTTGATAAATCTACTATTGGATTATGTCTTCTTTTTATATACTCCATGCTTGTAAAATTTCTAGAAAAGTAAAAATCTATAACTATGTTATCAATAAATTGTTTAAATTGCAAGTTTTTGAAATTTAAAATTATGCATAAAATATAAGTTTATAGATCATATAGTAAATAATATCAAATTAACACAAAATTTGACATGTGTATTAAGAGCGTAATAAACATGCAATTTAACAGTTAGATTTTCAAAATATGTAGTGATGTTTATTTTATTGAGTAAGGTTGTCCAATTTTCTAGCTAAATTTTGCCCTTATGTAAATGACATCATACATGCAGTAAGTGGTTGTTTTCTTCTCCACGAGAGAGAGAGAGAGAGAGAGAGAGAGAGAGACTACAAAAATGTGCACACCTATAGATAATTAGTATATTCATTTATTCCATAAGCATATTCCATAAAATAATAATTTGGTATAAATACAAATTTTGTTGAGATAAAAGCTTAAATAGATAGATCCACATGACAAAATCCTAGACTATTCCATTTGAGGTTCCTACATATTATATATATATATATATATATATATATATATATATATATATATATATATATAATGACCTACTTTAAAATTATTATAATTTTATATATTACTATAGTAAATTCTAGTTAGTTAAATTAGTAAAGTCTTTTATCCTCAAAAAAAAAAAAAATCTCAAATTCTAGTTGATGTGTTTGACCTAATGATAAAAAATAATTCTATACGGGTTATAAGCTAGTAAGAACATAATGTTTTGATTGCCGTTATTTATAAACTAAGAGGTTTAAAAATATCAAAATTAAAGCAAGTTGGGGTTGGAATTGGAGTGGTGTTGCTGAGTTATCCGTGCATATAATTATCCGTAAATTATCCTGAAATATTATTTATTTGAGGTTTAATTGAATGAATTGTCCTGAAATATTAAAAAAAAAAAATTAAAAAAAAAAAAACATTTTTTTCCCAAAATGTTATTATATATATTTTTGTTCGGGGCGGATAAGGTGAAAGAAAACATTGATTTTTATTATTTGACTGAGAAAACGAGGGAAAACGCAAACCTAATTTTGAATTTTCTAAACGAAACTTCTCCTCTTTGTTTTGTCCACTCAGGCAGGCATTCTGCTTAGACGCCCTTGAATTCAATATTTCATAAATAAGACCATTTTCATTTTTCAACGGTCTCTCTTTCTCTCTCTTACTCTTTGTGCTGCGTGTGTGTGTGTTAAACTATTTGCATATAATAATCTCATCTGGTGTTGAATAGTCCCCATTGCCCACTTGCTAACATTTTATCATGCTTAACTTCGATGGCTATCTTTCTTCTTTTTACTCGTTCCACGATCTCTTTGAATTTGTTATTAGTTATTACTCTTTCACAACACTATTATTCCCATTACCCATTTTCCGATTTTCAAGTTTGAACCCCACCATCAACATCTCCTTCTTGGTCTCTCACTTACGTTTACCCAGTCAAACCTCCCCTGTATATTACCTATCAAAGTTAAACCCCAAGATGATATTTTCACTTCTCTCACTTTTCATCAATTTCAGCATACCCACCTGACCAATTATTCTGCTTCACTTCTTTGCATTGATTATAAGGTCAAATACCAAGTTCCCAATAGCTGTCTCAGCTTCATTCTGTTTTTAGTTGACCAGTCTAATTCATTGCCAAATCTTCCTTTGATGTTGAAGAACAAGACAATATTAAGTGCCTATATTCATTGGGTATTCTTAAAATTTTGATCTTGAGTTCCGTTGTTGTCGTTGGGTTTACTTCTTCTTAGTCAGTGTAGTTGTTGTTCAACTTCAATCTGCTGAATCAGCCTAATTCAAGTTCTTGATTGCATATTTTGACACATAAAAGAGTGTCCCATACAATTCTAGCTTTATAAGTACTGAAAGATTTGTTGTTTAATGGAGAAGCATGCTGCATATGCTCAAACATACTCATTTGGAGGCTCAAACCATGGTCAGGGTCAACAAGCTGTGCCATTTCAGACCAACAAGAGTTCCCTTAAGGTTTTGCTGTTACATGGGAACTTAGAGATCTGGGTTAAGGAGGCCAAAAACCTTCCTAACATGGATTCGTTTCATAACAAGTTAGGAGATATGTTTTCCAAATTGCCTGTGAAGGTTAACAACAAAATTGAGGGGCATATGTCTGATAAGATAACAAGTGATCCTTATGTCACAGTATCAGTATCAGGTGCTGTAATTGGGAGGACATTTGTGATTAGTAACAGTGAGAACCCTGTTTGGAGGCAGAATTTTAATGTTCCTGTAGCACATTGTGCTGCAGAAGTGCATTTTGTTGTAAAAGACAGTGATATTGTTGGCTCACAGATTATGGGTGCTGTGGGAATTCCAGTGGAGCAATTATATTCTGGAATGAAAATTGAGGGAACCTTCCCAATTCTTAATGCCAGTGGGAAGCCCTGTAAGGCTGGAGCTATCTTGAGTTTATCAATTCGGTATACCCCAGTGGATAAAGTGAACATTTATCATGGAGTAGATTCAAGTCCTAATTCCCAAGGGGTCCCTGGTACCTACTTTCCACTTAGGAAATGTGGAAAAGTGACACTATATCAAGATGCCCATGTTCATGATGGTTGCCTTCCCAGTTTGAAGCTTCATGGTGATGTTCAGTATGAGCACAGGAGTTGTTGGCATGATATCTTTGAAGCAATAAGTCAGGCCCGTCGTTTGATATACATTGCAGGGTGGTCGGTGTACCACAAGGTTAAACTGATTCGAGATGGTAATAATGCAACAGATTGCATGTTGGGGGATCTTCTCAAAATCAAGTCACAAGAAGGTGTAAGAGTGCTGCTCCTTGTATGGGATGATCCTACCTCTAGGAACATTTTGGGATTTAAAACAGTAAGGAACTAAGAAATTTTACTAGCATATGTCACCACTATTCCATTATATAGCACAATTTGGGATCAAAATCATTATATACTTTGCTGGTTAAAATTTTTTTTTTGGTCTTCAAATACTACAGTGGTTAGTGAATTTCCTTATCATTATGGTTTTTTGTTTTGTGAAGTGAAATTACAATAGAAATACAATTTTGTTTTATTCCTCACAATGGCCCTTCTGAATTTAGTCGAGATTTCAATTATCAGACAATGAATTATCTAGTTTGTATCTGTTTGTACACGTTCCATTATTTATGTTTTGCTCAAATTTTTCTTCCTTTGTATGGTCCACTTTATGGCAGGAAGGTAAAACACAATTCAAGTGGCTGACCACAAGTAGCTTATTATCATTTAAATTTCTGATTTGAGGAGAATTATGCATCATTTTTCTCTTTCTTGCATCAAGTAGTTATTTTTATATCCTCTGGCATTATGTATTCACTGATTTCTATGAAATGTAGGAAGGCATCATGCATACCAATGATGAGGAGACTCGCCATTTTTTTAAGCACTCTTCAGTGCAAGTTCTACTCTGCCCCCGATCTGCTGGGAAAGGACTTAGCTGGGTCAAAAAGCAGGTTTGATATAGATAAGTCGCAATATATCTATCAATTGTCCAACTACATGCCGTTTCTTTGAATGCAGCAGCTGCAGAATTGTGTCTCATAATCTTACCTGATGCTGCTTTATTGGATGAACCTACTAAATCTTTGTGTTTTGTGTATTTGGTGGTGTGGTTCTGAAGATTTCATTTTACTTTTATTTTCTTTATTGGATGTATAAGCATACAAACACACAAACATAGCATTTACTATTTACATGTGTGTTTTATACATACGTGTGTGTATGTATGTATTTATTTATTTATACAGACATGCATGTACTTCTCAAATGAGATTTTCTGTATTGGTACTTGATTTGAATTTCTTGTTTTCTTATGTTTTATTATCAGGAAGTTGGAACAATCTATACCCATCATCAGAAAACAGTTATTGTGGATGCGGATGCAGGTCACTATAAACGAAAGATCATGGCATTTGTTGGAGGTCTTGATTTATGCATGGGCCGATATGATACTCCTAAACATCCTCTTTTTAGGACTTTACAAACAGTGCACAAAGATGACTACCGTAACACCAACTTCACGGTAAATTGTTCGTTTAATTTTTAGTTTCCATGAGTGTAGTTGATCCAGATTTTGGAATATCATTATTCTCCTTTTTTTGTCCTAAGATATATCAGGCAAAGAAGAATATTTTAATTGCAAAACTCATGCATACATGTATGATTTTGTTAGTGTAACTGAGAAGAACTAAAATTATTATTGTTGAAAAAAACAGACAAACACCCAAGCAGTTGCTTGATGTACATTCCAATAATAGGATGCAATAACATACATATGGTTTATTAGTTATTGTATTAATTTTGTCTCATCTTACACCTGAAATATAATAGATAAGGCTGAGCATGAGGAATCAACTTTAGAAAATATGATAAGTTTCATTTGGGTACTTTCCCCTCATTTTAACCTTTCTTTGCCTTCTAATTAAAATAGGAGCCTCTTGTTGGCTGTCCAAGAGAACCGTGGCATGATTTGCATTGTCGTATTGATGGTCCAGCTGCATATGATGTCCTTACCAATTTTGAGGAGCGTTGGCGAAAGGCATCACAACCTCACGGGCTTGAAAGGCTAAAAGCATCATCACATGATGATGCTCTACTTAAGATCGAAAGAATTCCTGACATCATTGGGATAGCAGAGTTTCCTTGCCAAACTCAGAAGGATCCAGAGGGTTGGCATGTACAGGTACAATTGATGTCAATCTTCTATTGGAGTTGGATTTTTCAATTCATGATTTCTTCTTCTTCTTCTACTTCTTCTTCTTCTTTTTTTTTTTTTTTTTTTTGGGACTAAATTTGCCACAATTGAAGGTTTTTCGTTCAATTGATTCCAATTCTGTGAAAGGATTTCCAGAGGACCCAAAAGATGCTATGAGCATGGTGAGAAAAATCCTTGGATATTCAACTCACTTGTTAAAATAAGATACTTGATTATGTCCCAATGAAGGTAATGAACTAATATGTTTACATTGTTGTAACAGAATCTCTTATGTGGGAAGAATGTACTGATAGACATAAGCATACATACAGCATATGTGAAGGCAATCCGTGCTGCCCAAAAATTCATTTATATTGAGAACCAGTACTTCCTTGGGTCATCATACAATTGGGATTCTCACAAAGACTTAGGTGAGTAACTCTAACAAATGAGGTTAAGAATAAAGTAGTGAGACATAATTATGTATCTTTAGAACATACTACTATAAAAATCATCCTTCGTTGCTTTTTTCCTTTCTTGAAATTTCCTTGACAGCATGGAAATGGTATTTAAAGCGATTCCATTTCTTGTTGAATGTTTCAGTCCTTGTATTTTTAATTCTAATATGTAATGTAGGTTGTCATAAAATTTAATTAGAAAAAATATAGTACTTTCTTAGTCAAATTTAGTATAAATGCTGTGTCAATTTTTGGTTTTGCAATCTAGTTACTGCCTTGATTTTGATTTTATTTACATAACAAGAACACAGACAGAGATTTCAGTGTTTCTCACAAATATGTGATCCAACCCATTGACCTGCAAAAGAATAAAAAAAAGGCATTACTGGACATGGTCATATAGCACTGGTGTTTCAGATACAATAATTTTGATATAGCAAAAAGCTAAAGATATACATGCTCTTGTTGTGTAGTCTTGGTGGAATCCAATTTAATTCTCTGACAGGGTCTCAACACAATTAGCTTGGTGGCCAAAAACCATGTTTATTTAATAATATTGATATGCTATTTGAATTTTTAAATGTGATAGTTGGATATTCTACAATAAGCTGACTTGCAGTATTATGCTATTTTGAATCGTTTCTGGTAATTGTCTATGTGGCAGGAAAGGTATGCTCTTTCAATTTTTCAGAGGATATTGGAGAAGAAATAATAACAAGTTGGGTTGGGTTGGGTTGGGAACATCATTGAATTCATAGTTATAAGCAATAAAATACACTTTTCCCTGCAGGTGCCAATAATTTAATACCGATGGAAATTGCTCTCAAAATTGTTAACAAAATAAAAGCGAATCAGAGGTTCTCTGCATATATCATTATCCCAATGTGGCCAGAAGGTGTTCCTACAAGCACTCCCACTCAGCGGATTCTCTATTGGCAGGTAGATTGTTATTCTCTTTTCTCGTTTGATGCATGCAGTTGTCATGCCTATCAGTTAGAAGTGAACACTAATGCTTGAGACCGTAAGGCATTGTTTATGGGTTTCTTGCCACATAATTTTTACCTGGTTTTATTTTGATTTCTGCAGCATAAAACAATGCAGATGATGTATGAAATGATTTACAATGCTTTAAAGGAGGTTGGACTCGAGAACAAATATGAGCCACAAGACTATTTGAATTTCTTTTGCCTGGGCAATCGTGAGGCACCAGATACGGAAGACAGTTCAGGTGCAACAAATTCCGCTGCAGTAAAGACTCCTCAAGTATTTCCCTTTATCTGCCTGAGTTCAGTTTTCAGTTTTCAGTTTTCTCTTTCCAAAATGTTAAGTTTCCATTTACAGTTAGATCATTCTTTCACCCTTATTAGTGTTGCTTAAGTGTACTGTATGTTGGTTATGTAGGTACTTACTCAGAAGAGTAGGCGTTTTATGGTTTATGTCCACTCTAAGGGAATGATAGTGGATGATGAGTATGTGATACTAGGATCCGCAAATATAAATCAGCGGTCCATGGAAGGCACTAGAGACACTGAAATTGCAATGGGTGCATATCAGCCTTATCATACCTGGGCAAGCAAACGTTCTAGTCCACATGGACAGGTAAGCTTAACAAAACAGAACTCTTTGCATTTACCTCATATGTCTGTGTAAATGTACATGTAAAAGATGCTAAGTGAACTAGAAGGCTACTAGTATAGGGGGAAAAAATTCCATTAAGTTTCATTAAAGTTGAGGAAATTATTTTCGGCATAATAAAATAGTAATTCATTGCAAAATCATCTTGAATAATTTTTTCTTGTGTGAGGCTCTGAGCATTGAAATTTCACGAGCCAGTTAGCAAATTATGCAGGCGTTATGTGTGAGTGTTTTTCTTAGTTACTGTTTTGTTGTCTGAGTTTGTGATTATCAAAGCAATAAGTACTTAACAAAAAACAAATGTGTCTGAGTGTGGTTCTGGCTATAGGTTTGCTTGATCTGTTTGAAAAATGCTTATAAATCTCTATGGTTTGTCTTTTGAAGAATAATATGATCAAAGCTTGAGAAGACTCTTGCATGGAATTTAGTTTGGGTCATCTTTTAATCATAAGAGGATTCTCTGTTTGGCTGTAAATAGCTCAAGGAAATCTGGATTCAGCATCCACATTCCCACAAAACCTCAAATTTGTGGGAATGTGGAGTCCCCCAAAACATATGGAGTTCACCCCCCCCCCCCCCTCTTTTAAATGACTATATTATCTCCATTTAACTAATGAATTTAATGTTAAGATACCACCGTGTACCTTTGATACAGTGGTCACTCCACAAATATAAATACTTGTGGGGTGTAGGGAACAAAAACCAGAATTCAATATATGTTTTTTTTTTTAAAGTCGAGAAGTATGAGATTTTTTTTCTCCACATAAATAATTAACCACGCAAGTGTCAATCTACAATTACAAAATAGAGCATACAACGTTTATACTAAAGTGGTGCAAGGTGTTTTTTATGAATCAATTTATATTTAAAACTAACCAATGCAAGATATTTATCCTATGTCATAACTCTTTTTATATATATATATATATATATGAATTCACATGATACTTTTGGTATCTTTTCTTTTCTTGTATGAAGAAAACTCCAAACATATATTTCAAGTTTATATATCTTTTTTGTATCAAAAAAAGTTTATATATCTTTTTCATATGAACTTTAGATGGGAAAAAAAATTGACAAAAAAAAAAACGAAAGGCAAAAGATGATCCTTCAAAAAATTTAGGAATAAATAACATAAAAATCTCATTTTGTCAAAAATTTTGCCTAATTAATAGTGGACATCATTATATTTCCAAGAATCTGGGTTTAGGAGAAACTATTGGACTCTCCATTATTGATGCGGACCCAGCAAAGTTTAATGTTAATATTGTCTTAAGGAAACAAAGAACAAGTGCTATTGTCATTCATATTTTGATTTCTGTAATTCACCTCAATCTTCATATGTATGGATGCAGATATATGGATATAGAGTATCATTATGGGCAGAGCACATTGGAGCTCTCGAAGGATGTTTCAAGCAACCAGAGAGTCTCGAATGTGTGAGGCGGGTAAAGTCATTGAGCGAGCTCAACTGGAGACAATATGTAGCTGATGAGGTAACAGAAATGAAGGGTCACCTATTAAAGTATCCACTCGAAGTTGATCGAGCAGGCAAGGTGAAGCCTCTTCCTGGCTGTGCAACATTCCCAGACGTAGGAGGAACTGTAACTGGGACATTTTCAGTCATTCAAGAGAACCTCACTATCTGATCTACTTCATGATACCAAATCACAGAATTGTTGACAATTCGACCAATTATGTTCCCAGTGAAAGAGAGTATATATATGCTTCCACTCTATGTTTGGCAAATTCCAGCATCTCACGTCATATTAAAATTGTACACTTTTTTATTTTGCCTATATTTGTTCATCCATTCTTATGTATCATATGGTAGGATTAGAACTTGCATTTGTTAGCCTATTAATTCAATTATTAAAGTAAGACTGCGAAATACCCGGAAAAAAATAATAAAATAAATAAATAAAAGGAAGGGTATTTAAGTAAATATATTATGAGGTCAATTTTATAATTTATAATCTACAATTATAAGAGAGTTTTAAAAAAATAAGGTTGAAACTTTAGGCATATATAAACTTATTAAGTCTCTGTATACAGAGAGATATTTTGAGAGAAGAGACTAGACAAAATACTTAAGTAGAGAAAGTTTAACTACACACTTAAGGTAAGAATCTAAATATCCCTTTATTGTGAAATCTAAGTTTTATTTGGGATTAGGGTTTTTTTTTTTTTTTTTTGGGTAAGTATTCAACTATTTAAACATTCAAGAGAGGCAAACATATAAAAGTTTAGATTTATTTTTGTGTGAAATTGAACGTTGTACCTGTAAATTTTTCTATGCTCGGTAATTTAATCTTTTTTATATACGCTTGTTGCGATGAGCGTAAATTGAGGTGCAGATTTAGGCGTAGTGGGTCAAGGGTCAGGTTTCTGCACAGTTTTTATTTAAGAGCCTGTACCGAATTGATGGATTTGGGATAAAAACAAAACAAAAAGTCTAGAATGTATAGGATTAGGTTTGAGGTCTGACAGGTAAAAAATTAAAAAAAAAAAAAAAAAAAGAAGAAAAGGTATAAGTAACAGTGTATTTATTGAAGATGGGTCGGCTACCCAAAAAAAAAAAGCTGTAAACTTAAGTGTAGTACCTCTTGAACTCTTGAATGATGGCCCACGTGCCTTGTCTTTCCTAATGTGACATTGGAGCAGGAGTTATAGCCTTATCTTTAAGGCATGAATGGTAGCAGAAAAAAAAAAAATATATATATATATATATATATATATATGAATTTTGTTAATGTATGTTTTAGCACATAATAATTAATTATTTTTAAAAATATATTTTTGAGAATTAAAAAAATATTTACAACTTTTTCAATTTTCAATTTTTTTTTAAATAGACCTTACATATACTTACGGCTTAACTGGACCTTTTATATATATATATATATATATATATATATATATATATATATAATGACTATGTAGAATTTTGGTGTGAGATAATAGTGGACTGGTGTTGTATATTTTTTTAGTAATTTCATAACGGGTCAAGGGTCAGGTTTCTGCACAGTTTTTACTTAAGAACCTGTACCCGAATAGATGGATTTGGGAAAAAAAAACAAAAAACAAAAGGTCTAGAATGTATAGGATTAGGTTTGAGATCCGACATGTAGTTTTGGTGTTGGTGTGTAAGTGTATTCTCTTATATCATTTTCCTTTCCTTATATATGTGTGTGTGTATATTTTTTTTTTTTTTAAAAGTTACTCAATGTTGTTGAGTTATTTCACATCGATAAGGTGTGATATTGAGAAGGAGTTTATCATTTGTTCTGCAACACTAACTGCCGCATGCAGTTTTGGTGTTGGCCTGTGAGTATATTCTCTTATCTCATCTCATTCCCCTATATATATGTGTGTGTGTGTGTGTTTCTAAAAAAAAGATACTCAGTGTTGTTGAATCATCTCACATCGGTAAGGTGTGATATTGTAAAGGAGTTTATCACTTACTCTGCGACACTAACTGTCATATCTAGTTTTGGTATTAGTGTGTGAATTTATTCCCTTATCTCATTACCTTCTTGTATACATTATGTGTTTCAAAAACAAAAAAAAAAAGTTTGAGGTCTGACAAGTAAAAAATTAAATTAAAAAAAGAAGAAGAAGAAAAGGCGTAAGTAATAGTGTATTTGTTGAAGATGGGTCCGCTACCAAAAATAAAAAATAAAAAGCTGTAAACTTATGTACTTGAAATCTTGAAGGATGGCCCACGTGCCTTGTCTTTCCTAGGGTGACATTGGACTAGGAGTTATAGCCTTATCTTTAAGGCATTAATGGTGGCAAGAAATATATATATATATATATATATATATATATATATATGAATTTTGCTAATGTGTGTCCTTAGGGCACATAATAATTTATTATTTTTAGAAAAAAAATTTTGAAAATTGAAAAAAATTTGACAGTTTTTTCAATTCTTAAGAAAAAATTTTCAAAAATGGATAGGTTAATGTGTGTCCATATGGCACACATTAACCAGACCCTATATATATTATGACCCTGTAGAATTTTAGTGTGAGATAACAGTGGACAGGTGTTGGATATTTTTTTAGTAGTCTTTTTTAAATTTTTGATTATTGAGTAAATAGTGCTTGTAAATTATTTAGGTGATATCTAAAGATTTTAGAGAAAATATTAGGGAGAAGTTTTTTTGTAGTGAGCTAACTGAGGTAAATAATCTTATCCTAATTAAGTTTTATTTTGCTTATATTAATGTAGTTTTAACAACAGAAAATTATTTATAATTGTTAGAATTTTCATTTCTATTACATTACTAATTTCAAGTAAGAATTATTACAAATATATTTTAATACTAAGTATATGATTTTTATATACAGGCTTGAATAAGATATATTTTTGTTAGAAATTATGATTTCATATATATGATTATGGACAATCTGACTATGAATTGATTCTGATACCTAACTAATGAGAGTTATTCATTGGTATTCTGATACCCAAACCAATGGGGCTATTCATTGGTACTCTGATACCCAAACCAATGGGGGTTGTTCATTGGTATTATGATACCCAAACTAATGGGGGTTATTCATTAGTACTCTAATACTCAAACCAATGGGGATTGTTCATTAGTACTCTAATACTCAAACCAATGGGGATTGTTCATTGGTACTCTGATGCCCAGTCACAGGGATATAACGTGGCCATAGTTATAAGATTGTTAAGAATATAAATTACGTTTGAATATTTGAACTGTTTTAAGTCATAAAAACTACGTATGTGATTTTGAAAATGTTTGAGTATTTGAACTATCACTAAAATTGCTTATGTGTTTTTGGAGCCTATTATAAGTTATAACTTTTGATATATGAAAAACTGACTATTTTCTAAACCATCTATGATATATTTGTAAGATTAAAGTATGTGATCTATGTGTAACTTATTATTTTAAGACTATGAAACTTCTTTAGTTATTTTGAAAACACAGTATATTATAATTTTTGAAAACACATATTACATCTTATATTTTACAGATCTATTACTTGATAGAATTTATTTGGACTTCGGTTACTTATTGAGTTGTCAACTCACCCCCTTTTTCCCATTCAGTTTCAGATTGTGAAGAATAACAAGTTTTGGGAGTTTTGTTGTTGTGTTGTGAACATGAAAGAAGCTTAGTAAGTTTGGGATTAGATGGTCTTGTAATGGTCTTATATCTTTTGGTTAATTGGCATTATGTACATGAGGTTTGAATTTTAATCATTTTGAATTATTGGAGATCTATTCCTAAATAAATTGTTGAGATATTATTTATTTATTTAATATAATTTTTGAGGATAAATTTTAGTTACTAAGAAAGTCTTGCACACTTATAAAGTATTTACCTTATAAGTGTGTGATAGTTGTTACGTGTCTATCTTTATAGTTGGGTTCGGAGCGTGACAGACGGTAAAGAAGATAACCCTATGTAGGAGCATCTTTTTGTGTTGGCTGTGAATTTTCAAAGAAAGGGTTGTTCGATCCACAATTGAAAAAGAAATATTCTCTAAGGGTCCGTTTGTTTCGACAGTAAATCACTTCCGGAAAATATTTTCAGCATTTGTGGGTGTTTGGCAACACCTGAAAATTTGGTCAAACGGAAAATGAAATCAGTTGACCGGAAAATAAACCCTCCCCACCCGGAACACGTTTTCCATGTCTATTTTACCTTCAAATTGAAATTTTCCAGAAAATTATCACACAGAGCACGAAGAGAGAGAGAGAGAGAGAGAGAGCACGAAGAGAGAGAGAGACAGAGCACGAAGAGAGAGAGAGAGAGCACCCAGACCGCGCCGGCGAGATCGCACCTTCGCCTTCGCCTTCGCCATCGCCGCGCCGGCGCGATCTCCCCTTCGCCATCGCCATCGCCGGGCCGCGCGATCTCGCCTTCGCCATCGCCAGTCGCCGCGCCGCGCGATCTCGCCTTCGCCATCGCCGCACCGCTCCGGCGCGATCTCACCTTCGCCATCGCCGCACCGCGCCGGCGCGAACTCCCCTTCGCCATCGCCAGTCGCCTCTCTCTCTCTCTCTGTCTTCGTTCTATCTGACCGGATTTGGTTTTTGATGATGAGCTTTTTTTTATTTTTGGGTTTTGTTGTGCTTCATTGAGAAAATTTGATTTTTTTTTGGGTTTTGTTGTTCTAGATCAGGAAATGATATTTGTTTGGAAGTTGAGAAAATGTGAGCAACAAATACAAAATGTATTTTCTATAATATTTTCAAGATGACAACCAAACACCTGAAAATATTTTTCAAAGTATTTTTTCAAATGTTACCAAACACCTAAAAATATTTTCTTTTCCCGAAAATATTTTCAGCTGAAATCATTTTACACCCGGAAACCATTTACTGCCGAACCAAACGCAGCCTAAGTTGAATAGTTCTTCTACCTTCCAATTTCATTTTTTTTTTTTTAGTACGGCTTAACAATTCAGCAGTCACATCATGTGATAGTATTTTTTAGAAAATAAATAAATAACTAAAAAATACACCCTTTAAATTTGGGCAATTGTCATTTTATTAAAGTTTCTTTTTGTCATTTTGATCCATTAAGTTCACATAAATAAAAATAAGTTTTATGTGAAGGCCACAGGATCGGAGCTCCAAAATAAAGGTTCCAACGCTGCTCTAACAAGAATACTTTCCGACAGCTTGAGCCTTCAAGTGTGGTCACTGGGGCTCACGGTGTGGTGGTTTACGCTCTATTTGTTTCTATAATGATATTTTCTAAAAAATGAGTTATTTTTTAAAAAGCATTTTCTATAAAACTATCTCATTTCCAATGTTTGGTAGCAACTTTAAATGAGATGGAAAAACAACCTCCTAACTTCCCTTATTTAGTTTGCTGTGAGGTAGAGTTGTTTTCCAAAAAAATTTAATGGAAAACAATCTCTAAAAATAAGCCATACTTTTTATGTTGACCAAAGATAGTTTTTCTTTGACTCATCTTTTTTTATGTTACCAAACACTGGAAAACAAGGAAAACTATCTTTATACAAGGTTTTCTATTGAAACAAACAGAGCGTTAGTGGGGCTCTAAGTGACCAACTGAGCAAGGTGATTTGTGGTTTGATTTATATGTTGTTACGGGCAAAATGGTTGAAATTTTGGGATTTATTAGGCAATAATTGATTGGGTTTGAGATTAATCCTATTCAGTTTTTATTTGACTGAATTTTTTTTTTTCATAATAGATGAAACATGGGTTTGAGATTTTAATTCAGTTTTGATATATATATATATATATATTCTCTTAACATCTGAAACATGGTGTTGCAAAAATGTTGTGAGGCTTTAACTTTTCATTTGCAATGATTGGTTGCTTTCTTTTCCCTTCTTTTTTTTTAATTTATTTATTTTTATACAAAATAGAAATTCTACTTTAGTCTAATTTAAGTGTATATGTGTGTGTGAAATTCTCTCCTGGAGAAGTGAGACTTGAACCCCAGCCCTTACCCCCCCCCTCCACACACTTCATAAGCACTTATACTTGTGAAATGATCATCACACTAAATGTGCGCGGTGGTGGTTGGTTGCTTTCAATCATCAATGATTCGGTACTCTAATTAGCTTCTATTTAGTGAAAATTTTCTTATTTAATTGTTTTAATTTTAGATCTTATTTTTTATTTAAAATATTTTAATAAATTTTAATTATTAAAAAAATATTTCTTCAATGGCTAACAACAACCTTTTTAACTGAAGGATGAACATGGAAACATGGTTGAATTTAATCGACCAAATTGACAAAAATGAAATTTCAAAGATTTAAAATGACAATTGTTCAAATTAAAATGGTGAAATTTGTATTTTTTTAAATACTAAGAAGTGTTATATCCTAAACATTTGGCATTCAATATTAATTGTCCACATATATAGGATCATTGTTAATAAAAAAAATAGTGACATATGATATAATCGAAAATTAGAGGTTATATATATATATATATATATATATATATAGAGAGAGAGAGAGAGAGAGAGAGAGAGAGAGAGAGAGAGAGAAGGGGGTAGTATTTATAAATAAGAGAGTTTATACAAAAGTAGCACTCTCTCTCCAAATTCATTCAGTCTTATACATAACAATGGTAATTAAAAGAAGGGCAACTATCATATTCTTCCACTTTGATCACTCGCTCTCTTCCCATTTTTGCTAGTCTATCTACACAATTATTAGCCTTATTGAATATGTGACCTGGATGAATGGCCTACTGCTGGTCCAATAAATTCCTACAATCACAAACCAATGCAGCAATATTAGATGCCAAATATAACATAGGATTTAGGCTATCCAAGCCTGACTAAAGCCTGAAAACTCGGCCAAACCATCCAACGTCAATCCGATTCCAGCCCGAATTGAAACTCTAGTCGGTTCGCAACAGGTCTCTGTTTTCAAGAACTAACACCAGCGGGCCAAGTGGCGGGTTTCCTTCTCCAAAACCCGAGCCACTCAACCCAACCGGAGCTATATATGAAATCCGGCCATATCCAGCAAGATCAAGCCAGATTCGGTGAGATCTTAACCATATATGGTGGGATTTAGCTAGATCCGACCAAATCACAGCAAATTTCAACAAAAATTTGCTGATTCTAGCAAAAATTTTACAAATTCCAACAAAGTTTTACAATTTACCACGACGATTTACAGCTTCTGGCAAAGTTTACCATCAACAGACTGACCCAAGCACCACTTGAACCCGAAACCGACTTGATTGATTAACGTCGATGGTCAATTTTGGATCCCTTCGCACTCTACCCGACACCAGGGGGTTAGGTCTGGGCTGGGTCCAAAACTGATCCAGCCCGACCCATAAACAAGCCTACATAGGATGTTAAATATTAATCAAACTTGTGAGCCTACTTCCAAATGATATGTTTATATTATAGCCAATAAAATTGGAGGTTTTTATTTGTTTCTATCATTTCTTTCTTCTTTCTTCTTTCTTCTTTTATTTTATTTATTTTATTTTTATTTTAACCGCAACTCTTTAAAGTGATGTGTTGTGATTTCCCTAAACCATCTTACTAATCTGACCTATAAATAAATTGGTTAATTTTATTACGAAACACTAATAAACTATTGAACAAAACTAAAACTCCTCAAAAAAAAAAAAACAAAACTAAAACTAATTTCCTAAATAGTTAACAAATTTATGATATAAAAAAATAGATATTATATTCAAATATGATGTCACTTTAGATAAATTCTCATAGATCAGCACTCCATTTAACGACTGAGACAGTTCTTTTGGATAATAGGAATCGTACCCAAGTCAAGGGAAAATTTTTATAAAGTCCGGAGTATAGTAAAATAGTGTTTTTTTCCTCACATTCATGGCAGATCTCACCATGAATTCAATGAGCAAACCTTATTATAAATGTGAGAAAAAAACACTATTCTCCGTATTCTGAAAGTACCTATAAATTACTCCCAAGTCAACACAGTATAATATACAGTACTCTGCAGGAGCATCAAGCGCGATTCTCGACGCACGATAACAAGTAACAACTCACTATCCTCTGTGCACGATAACAAGTAACAATTCAATATCCAGCAGATCACAAGCCATGGACATCACTTTTCTTAAAAGAGAAAACTACATTTTTATTCCTATATTTTTTTATGTTTTCACTTTGGTCTTTAGATTTTATTTTTACCGTTTTTGTTCCTTATTTTAAAAAAACTTTGGTCCTTAAATTTTATTTTTACCGTTTTTGTTCCTTATTTAAAAAAAACACGTTCGGTTTTAATCCTTACCATCATCTTTGTAATGAAAATATCCTATATAAAAGATGGAATGCACTGTTGACATATAAAACGCTTACATGGCCATTAAAATAATTATAATAAAATTTAATTAACATTTAAATAATGCCAGCGTTTTAAATAATAAAAAAACCACGTAAGAAAAAATTAAAACAAAATTCTAAACATGTGATTTTTAAAACCAAATCAAATAAAATAATTAAAATATCTTTTCCTTTCATTATTTTCTTCAGAAGAACAGATTCATATATGTTTTTTTGTGTTCTTCCCCAAGAACATGACTGTTCATATTCATGTTCTTAGCAAATTAATTCTTAGTTTCTTTTCATTTCTCTGTCTTTCTTGTACTTTCTTTGAAGTCAAACACATCAAAACTCAGATCAATAACAGTTAAATAAAATAAAATTTAATTAAGCATTTTCTTGGCAACGTCAATCTCAAGATCCGAACATTTTTCTCTCCTAATTGGTAACCCAGAAAATCTCCTTTTCACAAACCCAATAAATTCTCATTTATAAATCCAAAAAACTCCCTTTCACAAACGCAAAAGATCCATTCTCAACACACACAGCAAATAGTCCTTTCACAAACCCAGAATAGCCTTTCTCAAGTCTCAACACGTACAGCAAATGAGTTTTTCAAATTTGTCAAAAATAAAAAACAAATAGAATAAACCCAACATCGGCTTTAGATTTTTCTTCAAATTCAATCCAAAGATAGAGAGGGTGAGATGAGAAAGTGAGGAGGAAGGAAAACGTGGGCCTTCAGATCTGCTGAAAACCCATACCACACACCATATACGACCCAAAAACTAACCCACCACCTTGCCAAACCCACCACCAATGAACCTTACCGATCCCACCACCTGTGAACCTTGCTGAACCCATTGACTAGGAGGATCTTACCAACTTGATAGCTGCGGCGGCGGCGGTGATTAAAGGAGATGAACGGTGGGAGCTTCCGCCAAGAGTACACAGAGAGAGAGAGAGAGTGAGATCAAGAAACAGAAGTTTCAGGTGTAAGAATCTGAGATGGTTTTGATTAGCGGTGAAGTGATGTTGGAGGTGAGAGGGAGGAAGTTTGAGATTAGAGGCATCTGATGAGAATCTGAGATTAGAGATACTTGTAAGAAAATCTATTCATATTTTTTAAAATATTTTATTTTATTTTTAAAATTGACAAATTTAAAAAGAAAATGGTTTTGATTTTAAATTCATTTTAAATGCTGACATGGACTTTTTATGTCAATTAAAAGTTATTATTATTATTTTAATAGCCATGTAGGCACTCTTTTGCCAACCGTGCCATTCCATCTACCATATAAGATATTTTCTTTAGGCGTAAATGTACTTTTAGTTCTTACATTTTGATTTTTTTCATTTTAATTCCTACATTTTATTTTTACCACTTTTAATCCCTAAACCAATTATCGCGGGACATTTAAGTCCTTGAAGCACCATTCCATCACCAAACTAACAGGGAAACTAACGGATTAATAAAATAATAATAAAATTTCTAACCTTCTTATTTTTTAAAAAAGAAAAGAAAAGATTTTCAATTAATTTTGTTTCTCTTTTTTTGGGAAGAACATGAAGAACATGTTCATGTTCTTTGTGTTCTTCCCTCTAATCAATCTCCAGCAAAAAACAAACTCTAAACCCAGATCCTAACCAAACCTCAAACCCATATCCCTTATAAAGCAAACTTTAGCCTTCAAACCCATAAATTTTCTTGGCAAACAAACACAAAAAAAAAAACCCATTGGAAAAAAAAAAACCCAAATCACCACCACCAAATCAAAGAACATGAAGATCAAACCCAAGCAAAAGAATAGAAACAATTGAAATCTGCCACTAAAAAGAAAGATTAAGACGCATGAAAAACAACCCCACTCACACCATCCATCAAGCCACCAAATCAAACAACTGAGACCCAAAATCCATCAACCAAAACTGTACAATCTTGATCACTAGATCCACTTCCGACCCACTAAAAGCAAGTCCCTTCGACCAAAAAAAAAAAAAAAAAAACCCTTTTCATTCGTTGGCCTTGGCCCGTACAACTACAAACTACAAACTACAAAACCTTACAAAGCGACATAGACAAAGGAAAGCAAATAGCCTCAATCGCCCTCAGGCAACCAATTCAATTCCAAAAAAAATAAAACCCAAACAAGCAGCTCTCTTCCACGAATGACAAATCTGATCTGATTTGATCTGGAAATGGAGTCGTCGTTGTCGTCGTCGATGTTTGTGGAACTGGAAGACTTCGGTCAGAAGGTAGACCTGACTCGACAAATCTGTGAGGTTTTGTTGAACTACCCGGAGGGTACGACGGTGCTAAAGGAGCTCATTCAGAATTGCGTTTTTAACCAAATGAACACATGTTCTAGATTCTTCATGTTCTTCCCAAAAAAAAAGAGAAACCAAAATGGAATGCGTTTACGCCTTTTCGTTATAGAGATGACGGTTGGAACCAAAATGGAATGCGTTTTTTAAAATAAGGACTAAAAGAGGTAAAAATAAAATCTAGGGACCAAAGTGGGAATCGCCTGAAAATGTAGAGACGAAAATGTGGTTTTCACATTTCTTAAATAAATATACCATCCGCACAATAAAATAGGAAGAAAAAAAAACCATGTGATGTAGTGCTTCTTATTAGCTTTGCATTAATTATATTCATAACTTTTTTTTTAAAGTGAAAAATAGATATGATCGGATCAAAATCAGTGTATGATTTTTTTTATGACAATGTATGAAATTTCTAAGTGTGAATCCCAAATTAAACTAAGAAATGAGTGCTCTAATTTTCAAGATAACTTATTCATGATTTGAAATTTATATTCGTCATGCAAATTACAAAATACACTCTAAAAGAAAAAAAGAAAAAAAAAAGGAGAGAGTTTAGATTCAATGTTCAGCTGTATTGAATCCATCACGATTGTGACATATGTCTACTTTATAGCCACGTATTATTATTCTAATGAGTCCAATATACTACATCCAAGCCAAGTTATAAGAATATATATATATACAAGAATGACTCCAAGTAGTTTTGATTTAATTGATGTTGAGGACAAATTTTTCACACCACATAGAATTTATTTCATTGGCAACTTGCACCATATCAACAAATTATGGATTTTGGAAGAGCCCATATTCACAAAATGATGCTGAGGCCCATGGTCCAAAACCCATGGCAATATTATCTCAAAGTCTGTTAAGAACATATTTTATGTAGTTGGCTAATCTTTTGACAAAACGCACTTTATTTGTATTTGGGTAGATCTATGATATGTTTAATACTTCAAAGAACATGTTGTTCAAGTCTAATATTAAAGCCATGAAGATTGAACCAAGAAACAAGTGAAGAAAAATTGTTCACTAAAGCTGGACACCTGTGGACACCTGCGGACACCTGTGGACACCTGCGGACACCTGTGGACAGCTCCTCGACAGATAGCTATCTATCGAGGTTTAATGAGGCTCGACACCTGCTATTTATCGAGGTATCTATCGAGGTTACGGAAATCAAAATTTTTAGATCTGATTTTTGGGCCAAGTTTTTGTACTTGTGTAGAGTTTCTTTTTTCACAACCCTAGATATATATAAGGCTTATTTTAGAGACTGTCACATAAGAGAATATAAAGAGAACATATGCAAAAGGTGACCAAAACCTTATTCTCTCTGAAAGAAGCTACTGTGTCTTTGCGCCTTAGGGTTTTGTAACCAAGTGCTTTTTGATCTTCATTATTGATGAAGTGAAGAACTTTGCAGCCAACATTCTTCTTTCTCAAGTTGGTGAGTGAGTCACGTACTGGGATTCGTGCAAAGGAGTGAGTCACGTACTGGGATCCGTGCATCAAAAGGGTGGTGTTCATATATTGAAGAGTTCAGAGGTTCTGAAGCGATAGAAGGTTTCCGCTGTGAGTTTATCTACGGGGATTGTAGAGTTTAGGGACAAATGTTTTGTACTAGATCTGAAACTTCTCTTTACTATAGTGAATTGCTTTTCGGGAAGGTTTTCCCCCAGGTTTTTTACTGTGAAACTAGTTGGTTTCATTGGTTTTCTTAGGTCATCATATCTTGTCTTATTTATTTTTTCGCTGCATATGATTTTGACATGATATTGATGTTTGTTTTTTTTAACAAGTTTTATGCATAATAAATCTAATTAACAACTTGAGTTTAAAACTTGTTAATTCTTTCAACCGGGGTCTAAATTTTCCAAACAAGTGGTATCAGAGCGGGTACACTCTGATTGGATTAATTTCCTAAGTGTGATCATTGACCCCTGTTGTCATGGATCGTGGACAATCTCTTTTAATTCCTCCTTTATTTGATGAAACTAATTATGCGTACTGGAAAGTTCGTATGAAATTTTTTTGCAGGCTATAGGTGAATAGGTATGGCAAGCTGTTGAAGTTGGCTGGATTAAGCCAAAGAAATTGCTGGTGGATTGAGATGATGCAACAATCATAGCGGCAAATTTCAACAAGGGCCTTGAATGCTTTGTTTTGTGGGGTGACTAATGAGGAATTCAAGAAAATATCATCTACGAAAGTTGCCAAGGAAGCATGGACCATTCTTGAGACCATCTCTGAAGGTACCATGGCTGTAAAGACTGTGAAGCTTCAAAGACTCACTAGTAGCTTTGAAGGAATAAGGATGGAGGAGGATGAGACCTTTGATGACTTTTATGCTAAACTCAAGGATATTGTAAATTCTGTCTTCAACCTTGGAAAGTCTATAGCAGAATCCAAAATTGTTAGGAAAGTCCTTAGGTCCTTACTTGAAAGATTCCATGCCAAAATCACTACCATTGAAGAAGCAAAAGACATTGATCAAATTCCTTTGACTAAGCTTGTAGGGAACTTTCAAACCTATGAGATGGGATTAGGCTTAATGGGAAAAGGTGGAAAGAGCAAAAATTTGGCTCTTAAAGGTATAAAGGAAGAAATTGAGGACTTTGAAGATAGAGATGAAGATGAAGATGATGATGATGATGAGGATCTAACCTTCATAACTGATGAGATTATCAAACTTCTTTAATTTAGGAAAAATGATAAGGGAAAACCTCCTAGGAAATCTAAGAAGCCCCTCATCTAATGCCATGAGTGCAAGGGTTTTGGTCATATGAGAATAGAGTGCCCAAACTACCTTATGAGGGAAAAGGCCAAGAAGTCAGAAGATAAAGGGTTGGTTGCTACTTGGAGTGACACTGAGAATGACTCTTTTGATGAGTATGTGGATGAATGTAGTCATGTTATGGCCTTTGCTGCCTCAACCGATAAGGTGGTTATGGAGAGTGCTAGTGACAGTGATGATTCTTCTGATGATTAAGTGTCCAAGAAGATGACCCTTCAGGAAGCCTATGATAAGCTATGCACTAAATTCATGAAATCTGAAAAGACTTCTCATCTTTGTAGAAAAGAGCTTAATAAGGTAAAAACTGAAAAACTGAATTGTTAGTCAAACTAGATGAGACTACAAGGTTAGTAGAGACTCTCATTGTGGAGAACACCTCATTAGAAGAGAATGTCAAGAATCTCGAGGTTGAGCTTAGTCAAGCTAGAACTCAAATGGAGAGAATTTCTAGTGCAAAACTTGATAAGGTTTTGAGTGCTCAAAAGCCTAGTTCTGATAAGACTGGCTTAGGATATGTTGTCTCCTCTAGCCCCTCCTCTTCCACAGCTTCTAGATCAAGGACTGTCATTGTGCCTCAGTTTGAGAAAGGTAATAAAGGTATGAAATCCAAAACTGTTTTGGCTAATTCTAAATCCTTTGTTAGACCTCATGTATGTCACCATTGTGGTGTTTCTGGACACATTCGTCCCAATTGCTTTAAATTGTATCCTCAAAAGCAAGTGTCCAAACGGTCACATGTTTCCTCTCAAGGACCTATACCTTTGTTTGGAGAGTTATTAAAAGTCTTGAGCTTTTTAACTCAATTTCAGGAGAATTTTAATTCTTCTATGTCTTTTAGTAGTCATACTAGGACACGTACATTTTCATCTTCACGGCCAAAGACTCATGCTGTGTGGGTGAGAAAGGAGCCTAAGACTTAATTGTCTTTTCTGTTGTCCTCTGCTTTAATTCTTTCTATCTAAAGTGGGACTCTCATTGCTTGATTTCTTATCTACTTTTGGAATCATACTTTCATGCATCTGCATCTTTCTATCATGCCTTAATGTATTTGCATCTTTCTTTCATGCTTTCATGTTGTTTATCTGTTTTTGTTTGGTTGTTTAGTTTTTATTTTGTTTTGTTTTCAAAATGAAAAAAATGGAAAAACCAGAAAAATACAAAAACAGTGTGTGTTTGTGTACATCGATTTTTGTGAATCTTAAAATGGCCATTGAAACAGAGTTTTCTAAATTTTGTATATTTTATAGCTTAGATGAGCATTCTTATGCACAACTAAGCAAGTGAGATTTGTAACTCTTTATTTGTGATGAGTAAGGTTAAGTGATCTCTTGTACTTAACACTCATATCACTCTTTTTAACGGGAAGGACTAGAAAATCTTAAGAGAAAGGCATAAATAATCATCTCACCACTGTTACCCGCTAATCATGATATGACATCTGTATGCTTCGGTATAGCAAAAGTGCAATGTCAAAAAGCTTAACATAATTGGGTATTTCTTCTCTCTCCTTTGTATACCCATGCATGGTTTGCTTAATAAAAAGAAAATATGCAAAGAATATAAAAGCAAAAAGAACAAAATGCTTTAAATATGATTGCAAGCATGTTTTCTAGGAGATGTGGGAGTTATAGGATGTACTTCAAATGTGATAGTCTCCATCAAACAGTTATGACTGTGTGTGAGTTAAAGTGATTTTTTCATATCTCAAATCGTCATAACTTTGAAACACTTGGGCAATCTTGCAATTTTTTTCACACACAACGCGCAATATTCTTTACTACTATTGATACATGTGCAGGTACAATGTGATTTGACCATCACAAGGTTTACATGTGTTGATGTATGCTCACTAAACTGTTTTAACTTGTTTTTGAAATATAAAATTGGTTAGACTTGTTTAGTGTGTGTGTGTGTGTGTATTTTTGGGAGCTATATGCTTAACTCTTTGTTGATTGAGAGATGTTTTGAGAGGTTAAAATGTTGGTTGAATCATTGGTTGCGTTGCATGTTTGATTGCATTCATATCTATGTTTTTCTCCACTTTGAAAAACTGTTTTTAAGGCTTCTCGATACCTTCTCGACGCTTCTCGATACCTTCTCGACACCTCTCGATACTTGGCTTATCTGTCGAGTTCTTCTGTTACATCTTATCGCAATCTCGACACCTCTTGATAGCTAGGTGGATTGATTGAGAAAGCTTCTGTCTCCTCAATAGCTTCTCGATAGCTGTTCGATCCATCGAGGTATGCTCGATAACTTCTCGACACCTCTCGATCCATCGAGATCCTCTACATGCATTGTTTTTCACATGTTTTGCATGTTTCTCTTATCTTCTTGTTTCATTATATTCATGCATTTATATAGATTCTTTGTGCCCTCTTGATCATCTTTATGTTTCTTGGGTGAAGGTTTCTAGCTTCTTGTACCTTCTATCAATCGTGACAAAAAGGGGGAGAAATTGGAGAATTTGTGGTTTCTTTTTAAAGACGTGTTTCATCTTGTTAGGGGGAGTCTTTACCTCCTTGTTGTTGTAGGAGCTTCTTTTAGCTTCTTGTCCTTGTACATAGGTCTTGTGACCATTCTTACATACATGATGCTTATCAAGTGGTATATGTGATGATGTATGTTTTCTTCACCTATCTCTACATGTGTTGTTTCTTTTTTCTCTTTATACACATGTTTCTTATTTTTGTATGCAATCTTATATTTCTGTTTCACACTAAGATGCCTTGATGAATTTTGTTTAATGTGTTTCAGAAACACAGGTTGTCAAAGTCTTCCATGCCATGAACTCTCTTCTCGCAAAGTTTTTCAAGAGTTTGTGTTAGGATAGATTTTATTGTATTCAACAAGTGAGCTTGAGTTGAGTGTTTTATAATTTCTCTCATGTGTTCATTTGTTTGTTGTGGTTTTGTCACGGATTGCCAAAGGGGGAGATTGTTAAGGACATATTTTATGTAGTTGGCTAATCCTTTGACAAAATGCACTTTACTTGTATTTGGGTAGATCTAGAATGTGTTTAATACTTCAAAGAACATATTGTTCAAGTCTAGTATTAAAGCCATGAAGATTGGACCAAGAAATAAGTGAAGAAAAAGTGTTCACTAAAGCTGGACAGATAGCTGGAAACCTGTGGACAGATAGCTGGACACCTACGGACATTTGTTCGACAGCTGCTCAACAGATAGCTATGTATAGAGGTTTGATAAGGCTCGACACCTGCTATTTATCGAGTATCTATTGAGGTTACAGAAATCAGAATTTTCAGATTTGATTTTTGGGCCAAACTTTTGTATTTGTGTAGGATTTCTTTTCTCACAACCCTAGATATATATAAGGCTTATTTTAGAGGCCGTCACATAAGAGAATATAAGGAGAACATATGCAAAAGGTGACCGAAGCCTTATTCTCTCTGAAAGAAGTTACTGCGTCTTTGCGCCTTAGGGTTTTGCAACCAAGTGCTTCTTGATCTTCATTATTGATGAAGTGAAGAAGTTTGTAGCCAACATTCTTCTTTCTCAAGTTGGTGAGTGAGTTACGTACTGGGATTCGTGCAAAGGAGTGAGTCACGTACTGGGATTCATGCAAAAGAGTGAGTCATGTACTGGGATTCGTGCAAAGGAGTGAGTCACGTACTGGGATTCGTGCAAAAGAGTGAATCATGTACTGGGATCTGTGCATCAAAAGGGTGGCGTTCATATATTGAAGAGTTCAGAGGTTCTGAAGTGGTAGAAGGTTTCTGCTGTGAGTTCATCTATAGCGATTGTAGAGTCTAGGAATAAAAGTTTTGTACTAGATCTGAAACTTCTATTTACTATAGTGAATTGCTTTTCGGGAAGGTTTTCCCCCGAATTTTTTACTGTGAAACTGGTTGATTTCATTGGTTTTCCGGGGCATCATATCTTATCTTATTTATTTTTCCGCTGGATATGATTTTAACATGATATTAATGTTTTTTTTAAAATAAGTTTTATGCATAATAAATCTAATTAACAACTTGGGTTTAAAACTTGTTAATTCTTTCAACTAGGGTCTAAATTTTCCAAACAAAGCCCATAGTTCAAGCTCATGACACAACATCTCATTTTCGGCTCATGATCCAAGCTCATGAGTCTCATCGGGGGAATTTTGGGAGTCATGGTTTGGAGTGCCAAGAAGTATGTTCAGTAAAGCTCCAACACTTCAAAGTTGATAAAGGAAAACATGTTACTTGGCATAGTTTCCCTAATTCCCTGAACTCTGACGTGTCAATGTGCAATAGGTAGTTTCTAGTAAGCCTCTCATATTACATAACACTTAAAATGATAAAACTCCTCATGCTCTTTACATAAAAATTAATGTTCATCATATAATATAAGTTTAAAAATGTAATTATATTATTTCATATAAATTCTATAATTATTTAAATCAATCCCAAGTACATGGCTAAATCTATATTAATATCTCATATCTAGCATTAAATGCTTTCCTTACTTTCCAAGATTTGGTCAAAACACAAAAATACCATAATTACATCTCTAAAACTTCATCAGATATCAACCAACTAGTCTATAACTTACCAAAATTATATTGTAATAAAACCATGGACTAAACATATAATTTTCTAAAAGAGACAACTTAGCCAACAATACCAGTATTAGTTCCAGTAGAAACTGTCTTAACTCCAGCAGAAGCTGCAACAACTCTAGTAAAAACAGTAACATAACCAATAGAAGCTGCAGTAGCTCTAGCAGCAACTGCAGTAGCTCCAGCAGCAACTACAGTAGCTTTAGCAACATCTTAGGCAACTGACACATGTCTAAAAGTAACATTATCAACACATTAATACCTAATCTCAACAGTTTGCTGCCATACCCAAAGAAGCAAGGGTCCTATAAAATAAATCATACCATTTTAAGCTAAGATTTTTAACCTCCAGCTGTAGTACCAAAAATAGAAAGATTCCTATAAGGTTATCTTACCATTTTTAGCTAAACCCATGAATTTAATGTAAAATATTTCCTTTAGCAGAAGACCTTGCATAGCTAACATCATCCAGCTATGTCAGGACAACTACTGCTGTAGACTTGTCAACTACAACATCTACTGCTGTATTGCTACAACAGCAGCCTTAAAGTTTCAAACTTTCTTCTTTTAGCTAAAAACCAAAAACCCACTAATGAAATCACTTACTTCATCAAAGACTTTTCCTTATTTGCAAAATTTTCCCTCAACTAATTCTAATCTAGTTACATACTTAGCTCTATATAAAGAGGACCAAGCCACACATAGTACACATTAACACACACTATCCATCTCTCTCTCACTCTTTTATTCTGAAATATCATCATCTTGCCGCCCGTATCTCTAAACATTTCCATACTTCTCCATCTCTCTAACAAAATCTCTCTTCTTAGATAACACCTATTACACACACTACTACCCCATCTCGTGCTCACTCTTGCATTCTCTACATTATGAAACTTCATCATTTTACTGCCCATAAACACAGTTCCATCTCTTTCTCTATTTCTATTACAATACATCTCTTCTTAGAAAGTAACATAACCCATGACATAACACAAGAAACCACTCCAGTAGCAACTATAAGCCCATGTATTTACTATACTTGACCTTCATATTATCTATCTCATACTTCCATATATTTTACAAACACTTTCCTCACAAACTATCCATACATACTTCTCATATATCTTTAAATTCCATGTCTCACAAAGTATATATATATATGTGTGTGTGTGTGTGTGTGTGTATGTATATATATAAAAGACCCGTATTCAACAATGTTTCTACATATATCCCCATATATATTGCAAACACCATTTCTTACAAAGCATATATATTTCTTTTCATCTTCATTAGGACTGCCTGAATCCCGATTCTCTTCACTCGAAACCGTCCAATCAAAGCTTTTTTTTAGTCGGACGTGGGTTGCCAGTGCTAGGACTTGAGATTGTCGGTTCGAGTTGCGGGTTGGCTGTCTGAGAAATTGACGAACCTGACTTGCCCAATGAGTTGTTCTTCCCCCATCGGAAATCGCAAATTTCAACAAAAAACTGGTAAGTCCAAACTCTTAGTCCTACGATATAGGGAGATTTCGGCCAGATCTTGATAGATCCATCAAAATCTTGGCCCGACCTTTAGAGATTCGGAGGAAATATTGGCCAGATCTCGTTTGATCCAGCCAAATTCGACGAGATCTAGACATATTTCGGCCAAAATTCAGCTAGATTTCGCTCCACTATAGCAATCCCTAAACCGATACAACCCGAACCAGCATATCCAAAACTCTATTCGGGTCGATTGCGGGTTAAAATTTTCCCCACCCAATGCATTTGGGTCGAGTCTAGGTTGGGCACAAACCCAACTCGTGGACAACACTAATCTTCGTACACCTCAAAAGACATCAAACAATCTTTCAAGAACATATTACAAAAGCCCTTTCTCATGGAAGGTATATGAACATTAAAGACTAAATGTCCTCCTAGAAGGCACAATGATTTCATATTAAAGTCAATCTCATGAAAGACATAAATTTCTAATACTAAAAGTCTTTATGGAAGGCAATACTACTCATATTTAATTAAAAACTAAAAGAGTATTATATGGGAAAAATCATTTGAGTGCATGATAAAGAAGATAAACTTAACCAACCTATGCACACGGCTAGACATGTTCTCTCTCCCTCCAGTTGCACCCATTTTTCCCCTTCAATCATGAAGTCATCATGAAAGAACTCATAATATCATATTGTACCGCTAGACTCTTTTTATCATGCTGCTAAAATGTTATCAGTCCACTGATGTTAGACGACTAGAGCTATAAACTATGAGAATAAGTCATTATATTTTTATCTAAAAAATTATACTATTGAGTATATTTTAATTCATTATTATTGTACTACTGTACTCATATTATTATACCGTTGAAATGTTATCAGCTCACTAACGCTATACGACTGGAGTCACAAATTATATAAAGAATAAAGTAGTGCTATATAGCTGAAGTCAGAAACATAAAAGATAAGTCAGTATTTTCTATATTTTTGAAATTACATTATTAAGTATATGTTAACTCATTATCATTGTACCTCTGGATGCAAGTTACTTTAATATCATCTCGCTATTTAATAAAACATGATATCACTAATACTTCATTAATGAACATATATATATATTAATAAATTGATTTACCATCGCTGGACATATTATTCGGACATAAACCACCAATGAACATATATCATTTGGACATATACCACCGATGGATATTAATTATTTGGACTTAAACCACAGCTGAATATGTATTATTTGGATATAAACCATTGCTGGACATACATTATTTAAACATAGACCATTGTTGGACATACTTTATTATATTGAACATGAACTATACTACAGCTGGATATGGACTATTGGACTCATTCCATTATTGGACATATGAAAATTAATTAATCATTCTAATGGATATCACTTAACACACATAATAATACCGTTCAACTTACCATTTAATCAAATCTATTATGCTAAACATATTATTTATTTATTTCAACCATTATCATGATTCTAAGACTTTGGGCTTTATCTATTTTGTAGGCTTAAAAATGCACTGGAAGCCATTGGTCTATGCAGACCAATGTTGAGTTTCAGATTAAACTCCTCAAAACGAATCCGGGTCTAGCAGAGTCACACATCCAGCGGAAGACGCGTGCCTAAGTGCAAAAACCGCCCTCGACAACTAATAATAGGAGTAATATTATATTTCATTTCCCCTTTTAACATAAAAAATTTCAATTGGTAAAAAAATCCAACAAGGTATGATCTGGGAGTTCAAGTCAATCTTTCACATTATATATATTTTTTTCAAAGCAATTTCATGCAATTGTTTAAGGGAGAGAGAGAGAGAGAGAGAGAGAGAGAGAGAGAGAGAGAGAGAGAGAGAGAGAGAGAGAGAGAGAGAGAGGCAATAAAAGTTATAAAATGCAAAAACAAGGGTGAAAAACTATTTTATTTAACTCCAATAATAATATGGAAAAATTAAGCACACTACAATCATGGGAAGAGTAGTGCCTAAGTCATTACTCAAATCACTGAAGGCACACAAATTATCTTATTAGAATAACTTTATCAACTAGTTAATCCTTAGGAAGATTAAAACATAAAAAGTCAAAACAAGTGAAGTTTCAACCATGGTTTTAAAAATTGGTATGGTTAAAGAATCGATTTTGGTCCTGGTTCTCAGTTTTATCCATTTTTTTTAATCGATTTTGGCTGGTTTTGGGACTTTTTATTAGACCGAATTAGTGCCCGGTTCCGTTCTCGGTTGAACCAATCGGTCCAACCTAGTTTTTAAAATTATGGTTTCAACTTTGCCCAAGAATGTATTCTCCTAGGAGAGGAGTCCTCCTTCCTCTTGTTGGAGTTGTGGACCCCACCATTTATTGCACACTGGGGATCACATCTCTTATGAGAGGAGGAGGAGGAGGAGGAGGAGGAGGAGGAGGAGAGGGGGGGGGGGGAGGATTCCTTCCATTGGTGTAAATAATTTCTCCGATTGCCCAACCACAAAGGTTTGAGCACCAAATTCAAGAAAGTTGCTTAAACCGTATTATGGAAATTGACAATTATGATGCAAGGATAAAGGATTCCGGTCATAATGGAGTCAATTATGTGACTTATGTCTATTACATAAGAACAATTCCATATAAGGATTGACTCATCGATACAAATACAAGACAACAACTATAATCAATAAATAGTTTATGCCTTAATCCTAATTCCCAACTTAATCATTAGAGTTGTTGAAATCATGCCATAAACGCAGTGGCGGCCCCATGATTTCTTTTCTAGGGGGTCAGCAATGACAGAGCTAGATATTTGTCATGGGGGATTACTAAAAAATAAAAATGATATATATTTTTTTCTTCTGTACATACAACTTTCATATTATATACAATAATCTAAAATAGTATTCTAAATACAATTCAATATACAATACAACTATATTGAACAATAGCCTAAAAAAGTTATTAATAGTTTAAGGATCGGTAAGACAACAAATATAATTAAATAATTAACCATACATTTTTGTCAAATTAATAATAACTTATTATATTTATATGTATTATCAATTAAATAAAAAAATATGATAAAGAAGAATAGTAACACACCTAGAAATAGAACTAGGAGTAAATGTGAAACCAAGAAAAAAAATAACTAATATAAGTTTTTGCTTTTGAAGTATATGACTTTTTAATCATACATGTGGTTTCAATCTTAGAATTTGAGCAAGCACTAAAAGACTTTTGGATTTTGAAATCTATAGAGTATTTATCAAACTATTTGATCAAATAAAGAGAGAAACTAAGAAAATATAGAAGAGGGAAAGAGACATAAGGAGAATGGGAAAGAATAACATATGTAGATAGAGATTTGTTGGCTGTAACAGATGTGTAATTTTTGCTTATGAAGAAAAAAAGTGCAGGGAAAAGCAGCTTCATTTTGTTGTCAACAGTAATGTAAGCTAGAGTTTTAGAGAGAATATTTATCTGTTTTAACGAAAGAGAAAAAATTTGAAACATTTTTTTTAATAAAATTCAATACACAATACTTTCACAAAAATTTTATAACAAAATCTGGGTGACAAGTTATTAATGGTAGGTAAAAAGTGATATTAATTGTGGGTCCAAATAAAAACCAGTTACAACTTGTCATATAACATTTACTGTGAAAATATTGTGAAGGTAGTATTAAGATAATCATATTCACTTTCTCAAAAAAAAAAATTTATCATATTCAAATTTATTTTAGTTGGGTTTAAATAAAATTTAGGGTTAGAGTGTTCAAATTTTTATTTTAAGGGGGTCAAAACAAAGATAATTTATATATATGTATATATACACACACACACACATATAACTTTAACAAGTCAGGGGGTTCATTTGAACCCCCTGGCTTGTACATAACGCCGCCACTGCATAAATGTGCCAAAGATATCCTAAGTACAAGAAAATAAATAAAATGTTGGTTACCTCAAATGCTTGCTATTTTTTAATTGGGAAATATTAACGGATGTTCTAAGGGAATTGGTTTAGGAGATATTTTTAGAAACTTTTTATGAAAAAGGAAAAAAGTAATGAATTTTTTTTGACAACTTTCTATATTTCCCGCAAAAATAGTATTAAAACTTTCTTAAAATAATTTATTAACAAATACCCTAAATGCATTCGTTAACATGGCATTTTTTTAATTTTGGTGCCATTTATGTATCTAAAAAAATCATAAGAACTAATAAATGCTAAAAGTCTTGTAACTTAACTAATATATATTTTTTGTTTTTTCAATGAAAATGTCTAAAATTTAAATATCTCCTTCTCTATTGTAGGATGACTATTGTTTGTTATATAAAAAAAAGGCAATTTTCAGAAGATTAAAATAAAACAAATAAAACTTCCCAATAAACGATTATCTTGAAGTGATCCAAAAAATTATGCAATTCGGTTTGATTAAGGGTCCGTTTGGTTAGGAGGATGGAAAAGTGAAAAGATAAAAAATAGAGGGAGGATGGAAAAGTGGGAGGATAAAAAAGTTTTTAGTTTTCCTCATTTGTATTTGGTTGAGAGGGTGAAAAAGTGGAGGGATGAAAGACTTTTTGGTTTGGTTGAAAATAAGATTTGTATAAATTTACCATTATGTCTCTCTTAAATAAAACAAAAGGTAATACATTATACTTTTTTTAAAAAAATTGTGTATAAATGAAAGTTGACATTTCAAAAAATAGTATAAGAAATCATCCAAAAGTGTTTTTTTTTAAAATAATAAAAATTAAAATTAAGAAAAAAAAGAAGGAAAAGAAGAAGAACCCACCACCTGACAAAACCAAAGAAAAAAAAAAGCTAGTGTTACAAAGGAAAAGTCAAAAGAAAAAAAAAAAAAAAGATCCAAAAAGTTAAAAGAGGTGGAGACCGTTTTGTTCAAATATTTTTCCCATTTTTTACTCCAATTTTCTCTCTAATTTGGAGAGATTGTGTATTGAAGGGGGAGGAGAGAAAACTTGTGAGCCCCACCACTTTTCTCTCCCCCTCTCCCTTTCAACCAAACAGTGAAAAATGCTATTTTTCACCTTTTTTTTCTCTCCTTATTTTTCATCTTCCCTATTTTCACCTCAACCAAACATACCCTGAATGCTTTTGCTTGTTTGCTTAAAAAAATGTTTATGCTTGTTGTCTTCCCAACTCTATACGAGAATGTGTTATAAATTTTGGACACGTCAAGTCAAGTGCACTGAGCTAAGCCTTACTCATATATATTAACAATTTTTTCAACAACTAAAAGTGATACTGGAAATAAAATACAAATAAAACAGCTCTTTTTCTCATGATTTTGGCGTTGGTCTTCTTATTTATGTACACAATATTTTTTTCCCATTGACGTAAAAGTGATTATATGTACTTATTTTCACAATAACAATATTAGTCATTACAGAACTTGTGGTCCTAATGAAAAGAGACATTACCCCCCAAAACTTTCTAAATTTTTGTTGTTTTCTTTTTGTCATGATTATATCTTTCGGCTACTAAAAAGAATCTCAAATACAACACATTCCTAATTTGACCAAATACCATTTGACATAAAATTTAAACTTCTCCATGTCAACATTTTTTAAAATATTATGGTTAGCACTCTTACCTGTGCTTGCATAATAAAAAAAAGATCACATTTTAGTGGGTTTTTAGTGTGGATAGAGGATATTCTTCCACACCTCTCTCTCTCTTTTTTTTTTTGTAATTCAAGTTGATTTGGCTTCTAGTTAAATAAAATTACAGTGTTTCATCTCAAAAAAAATCCAAAATTTACTAACATCAAGTCACATAGAATTGTGTAAAAATATATGATTGCTATCTTTACACTAACAATTTTTATTTTGCATTTAGCTTTTTTATTTTTTTTACGTATTCCAAAATAAAGGAAGAAAGTGGATGATAATTGTTGTGTATGAAAAAAAGAGAAACAATTAAACTTAATATAGAAAATTTGATATATTAATAAAGAGATTACATTCTATACAGACTTGATGTAAACTAAAGGGTTTACACCCTCCAATAAAGATACATCATGTCATCATATTACTAAAACATAAATACATATGATCACACATGATAACATCTCAATAAGCACTATATTCCAGGTTTTAAGTAATATCTAATGTGGTGTTATTAAGTATGGTAGGATGTATTGAGTTTTAAGTAAAAAATTGATGGGACAATTTCTTATTGGATAGTGTAAAACATGAGTTTTACACACCATTCTTACCAAATTCAAGCTTTTTAATAAAATCATATACTATATAACAAAAGTTGAGTTTAGAAACCATGGTTGCGCCAAGTGGTTTCACCAAATTATAACAATATTTTGGATAAAAACAATTTTTTAGATGGAGAAAACAACTTATTTATTTTTATCAATTTATTTAGTTAAAATAACAATAAGTGTTTTAACAAAATATGCAACATGCATCTAAGTTTCAGTTGATGAAAACAACAACTTATTTGTTCTTATCAATTTCTTTAAATAAAGTAAGAATAAGTGTTTTAACAAAATATGCAACATGTACATAAGTTTCAGATAGAGACAATAGCTTATTCGTTCTTATCAATTTTTTTTTATAAATAAAGTAATAATAATTGTTTTAACAATACATGTAACGTGCATCTAAGTTTTAGTTGATAGAGACAACAACTTATTTATTCTTATCAATTTCTTTAAATAAAGTATCAATAAGTGTTTTAACAAAATTAACATGCAACATGCATCTAAATTTTAGAAATTTAAATTCTACTCTAACTAAAAATCTATTATTAAAATTTTAAAACTTATACATACATACATACATACATACATATATATATATATATATATATATATATGTATGTATGTATGTATATTCATCAATGGTCTTTCCATAGAATTTCTCTTGTACCCCACATTTTTGTTTTTTATTTTTGAGTTGCAATTTACGCATATGAATTTGTATTAAAATGATATACATGTTATATAGATTCATAAGAGTTGATAAATTTATATGATACTCTCTCTCTCTCCCTGTGGAACAAATTTTTCCCTAATAAACAACTACTCTCATTAATTATTAAATTAATTATTGGGATCTATAATAAAATTTGGGCTTAAGAGTTGTGGTTGCACCAAGTGACTACTCTCACTAATTAGTAAATTAATTATATATTTTTGTTAGGATATATTTCCTCTAAGGGATAATATTTAACAATTTTTTAATTTAGGTTAAACTTTATCATTTAAATTTAAAATTTAAATTCTATTCAAAATAATAGTTTATTATAAAAAATTTCTAAACTTAAATCCCATACAACAACCTACATTTTCTTTCTATAAAAAAAACCCCACGTTTTGATTAAGGGATAAGATTTAAAAATAATTTAAAACAAATTTAAATTCTATTCAAATTAAAAGTAAATTACCAAAAATTTCTAAACTTAAATCCCACACAACCCATGTATTTATTTTTATTTTTATTTTTCCTCAAGTTGCATGTTTTAATAATGATTTAAAATAAATTTAAATTCTATTTAAACTAAAAGTTTATTATAAAAATTTATCAACTTAAATCCCACACAACCCACATTTTTGTTTTTCCCTCAAGTTGCATCTTATTAAATTAATATTTTATTAGGATATTAAGCTAAAAAGCTTTTGACTAAGGGATTCAATTAATATTTTATTAGAATATTAAACTACAAAAATTTTGACTATGGGATGAGATTTTAACAATAATTCAATTTAAATAAAGCTTTATCATCTAAGTTTTAAAATTTAAATTCTACTCTAACTAAAAATCTATTATCATTTTTAGAAATTATATATATTCAGTCATTATTTTTTGATACAATCCCTCTTAACTAATAAATTATCCCTATAATTAAATCCCACACAATAAACCCCAAGTTTTTGTATTTTTTTTCCTTCAAAATGCAACTTACGTTTATGTTTTAATCTAATGATTTCATCTTACTTATTATTCTTTACTTCTGAATTTGAGTGCAAGATATTATGCAAAGGGAAGTTTTACTATAAAGAAGCAAAACAATGGACACCCATTTAAGTTCTTGGTTCTCTTATGTAAGTTTTTATTTAATTTTTTATATTCTCAATTTTTGAACTTTTTTATGTATGTTTTGATTTTTGGTTTTGGTTATTGTATTTAATTTGTGAGTGTGTTGACAATTAGACTATCACTAGGAGAAAATTAGTATTAAGGAACTATTTTGTTTATTATTGTTTATGTGCTGGTTAGAGCATAGATTAAACATAACCCAAATAGGAATAATCAAACTCATTCCATATCTCATATTAAGAAATTAACATAAAGTACAAAGAGAATTTTAAAATATTAAAATAAATAAACACTGATAAAGTCTAAACTCTAAAAAATCAGAACTTAAAGTACATTTTTTATTAAAATTATTTACCTATTTTATAATTTATTATTACTATTTATTTAATAATTTAGTATTAATTATTTTAAAATTTTTGAGCTTACATATGGAGCTTCATTAAGCTGTGCATCGCACGGAAATAATACTAGTGTAGTATAAAATAGATAATTAAAAGCTTATGCAATTGCTCTCAGCTCATGCAAAAATTTTTGTCTACTTGAGCATGAGAATATACTTTTTCTATTTAACATACTCACTTTTCAAATCACCCCACATCAAATTATCTATTTTACTCTACATTTACAATATCAATCTTTCTTGATTTTTTTAATTGTTTCTCATTCTTCACACATAATAATCATCATCTACTCTTTTTTTTCATCCTCAGGATAGGAAAAAAAAAAAAAGCAAAATGAATAGTGTCAGTGTAAATTTACACAATTACTATAGCAACCCATGTATTTTTACACACTTTACATGGTCTGATGTGAGTGAATTTTGGACTTAGTTGGCTAAAATGTGATCATTTTTTATTATACAAACACTGATGTGAAAGCTCTTAGCGATCGATTTCAATTAGTTTATGAAAAATTCATTACTAACTTTAAAGTTTTAATATTAAAGCTTTATTTTCTGGAAAATGAATCCCTTTTTCAAAAAGCAATTTTAGAAAGTTATCTTATTTTTTTTATGTTTGGTAGCGATCTTAAAACAAGTTGAAAAACCATCTCTTGACTTTCCTTATTTAGTTTTGCATGAGATAGAGTTGGTTTCTTTATTTAGTTTTGCGTGAGATAGGGTTGCTTTCTAGAAAATTTTAGCGGAAATTAACTTTATCTTACGCTAAGCTAAATACGAGAAATTAAAAGAAAGCTTTCCTTTAATGCTCTATTTGTTTCGATGATAATATTTTCTAGAAAATAAGTTATTTTTAAAAAAACAATATCAATAGTGAGCTTATAAAACCAGTAAAAATTTGTCAACACAATTATTGTGAAAATTATTATGTTCTTTTATTTGTGCTTTTGAAAGTTTCCTACTCCGTGAACTTCTTTTCCTTAACTTATCTTGACAACATAGATCTCAGGTTATTGCCACATCTATAGAAGCTTCTTTTTATTTTTTATTTTTTTAACTAGTCACATCAGTAATTTTTATTTAAAAAATAATAATATTGACTAAATTGACATGCAATTTAGATGATAGGCACCAAATTAAAATATAATGTAACTAAATTAATATGAAAATGAAATGTTAAAGGCCAATTTATGATATAGCCTTAAAAAGAACAAAAAAAACCAAATTCATTGTTTACCGTAAGTAAATTAAAAAACAAAAAGTGTGAGACCGGATTTATGTTGCCCTTTATTAGTCCAAATCTCAGGCAAGTTTTTTATTTTATCGAAAAAATTTATTTCCCCACAACATTAACCAAAAAAAAAAAAAAAAAAAACCTTAATAAAAACGAGTGAGGTCCCCGCTTCTAATTATTCCTCAAACTCTTTACATTAAATTAAAGCAACGCCTAGGTCCCACCATCACTGTCCTAAAAAAATACATCAGTCTATGCTACAAAGATCCTCTATATATTCCCAAATAGGAGTATTTTGTGTGTTCACAAAAATATATATATATACACTCCCACCAGATCCAAATCTCTCACATTCTCACATTTCTTGCATCATATCATCTCTATTTATCTCAGATGGGTTTTCCAGCCAATGGAGATTCAGCAACCGACAAGCCGTACAAATTCCTAATCTATGGTCGCACCGGTTGGATTGGCGGTTTACTGGGCAAGCTTTGCGAAGCTCAAGGCATCGACTTCGTCTATGGCTCTGGTCGCCTCGAGAATCGCTCGTCCCTCGAAGCCGACATCTTGGCCACCAAGCCAAGCCACGTGTTCAACGCCGCCGGCGTCACGGGCCGCCCCAACGTCGACTGGTGCGAGTCCCACAAAGTCGAGACCATTCGAACCAACGTTGTTGGAACACTCACTCTGGCTGACGTGTGCAGGGATAAGGGTATTGTCTTGATCAACTACGCCACTGGATGTATCTTTGAGTATGATTCGGATCATCCACTTGGATCCGGTATCGGGTACAAGGAGGAGGACACCCCTAATTTCATCGGATCTTTTTATTCCAAGACCAAGGCCATGGTAGTGGCTCTAAACTCTTTTTTTTTTTTTTTTTAATTTTAATTATTTTTTGGTGGTTGGCTAGAAATGAAATGTCATTACAGTTGATGTAACTCCTAAACATGTTAGATCTGACATTTTGATTCGTAACCCAAATGATTTTTTTCCCTGTCTAGATCTGACACAGCGATTTGATTGGATTTGTAGCAGTTACGTAAGCATGATGTTTCTAAAATGGTACATTTTTGACTATATGTAATTGAGCTGTAATATCGCATTTTGCATGATTGCATATATTGAAATGATACCAAGAAATGTTGCATTTGCTTGTTTTATGGTGCGTTGTACTTGTTCAATAAATTAAAGTTCGTAATCGAACCTATCATTAAAAAAATGGTAACGAAACCATGGATCTTAATTCTCGGTATGTTTATTTTCATAAAAAAAAAAAACGAAACTTTATTTTTTTTTAAAGAATTTATTGGATCAACAATTTTATTTTATTTGTAAGTTACTTGTGTAATAGTAGATCCAAAAGGTGGTGTCATTTATTTTGAGCTTAAATCTCATCGGCCAATTGGATCAGCAATTATCTGATTAGTAAAGTTGGAATTTTTAGATCCAAAATTATCATCTAAAATCCTTCTCAATTTTAGATGCTACTAGGCTTTTGGTTTTGATTAAATAGTTGCTTCCCATAAGAAGTTGATGGTTCATCTTTTGTGACTATTATACTTTAATACACCTTAACTATGCACACAAACATCCTCTTGCATGCGCATTCATATGTGGTAAAATAGAGCAAAATGAATAGTTGATGACTGTTCCGATGTATAGATTGTATGTATGGTATTCTGACTCTGGCTCCTTATTTGATATTTTGAAAGGTTGAAGATCTGCTCAAGAATTATGAAAATGTCTGTACCTTGCGTGTTAGAATGCCTATCTCATCTGATTTATCCAACCCTCGCAACTTCATCACAAAGATAACACGATATGAGAAGGTTGTTAACATTCCAAACTCAATGACGATCTTAGATGAACTACTCCCAATCTCGATTGAAATGGCAAAGAGAAATCTCACTGGAATCTGGAACTTCACGAACCCTGGAGTGGTCAGCCACAATGAGATACTAGAGATGTACAGGGAATACATTGACCCCAACTTCACATGGAAGAACTTTACTCTTGAGGAGCAAGCTAAGGTGATCGTTGCCCCTAGAAGCAACAATGAGCTTGATGCCACAAAATTGAAGCAGGAATTCCCTGAACTCTTGTCCATCAAGGAATCACTCATTAAGAATGTATTTCAACCAAATAAGAAGACTGCTGGAGCGTAATACTTTTAGGTTCGAATTTTTCACTTCCCCTGCTATTTCTTTTATTTTGTTCTTGTGGGGTTTGATAAGAGCTCCCATCATATGAGTTCCCCTTCTTCCCACACAACACTCTTGATTGCCCTATTTGTATTTGAATGTCATATTTGTATCCAATTGGTGATGAATAAATTGATTGGAAGTGATATTTCTAGTTCTACATTCTTATAATGTTTATGTATTTATTTCTCTGTATTGTATGGCTAAAACTGCTTTATATTTGAGAATTGGGATTTTTCTGATGTTTAGCATTTGCAATTAAATTGGGAATGTGGTAGATTAAATACTTCATTGGTGACCTGTTTTTGTTTATGATGTATGACAGCTGCTTTTTGGTTGAGCTTAATTGCTTAAGTATTAGATCTTCAATCTCTGTCATGCAATTTCTAATTCTTAGTGTAAGTAGTTGCTTTTTTCTTCCCTAATTTTGTAGCCTGTTGTAATAATCAACAAATCACAATACTATAGGATTTTAATTGGACAAGACAAAGGTATCATGTTTTGGTATGTTATGGGGGTAAAGATACAACATTTAAACCAAAAAAGTTCTTGAGACATGCAGCAGGGGCACGCAACACAAGTTAGCTGCCCAGGGCCAAGGATCCTGTTATTTTTGTTGCATGAATTAGTTGCCTTTGAATTCGTAATATTTCCCTCTCTTTGGGTCTAAGCTCAGTTGTAAAATGGGATTAGATTGTTACCTATAGACAAGATTGCTAGTGCCTGGTGGTAAGACTAATAATGTTCAAATCTTATTTGTGATAAACTAATGTTCAAATCTTATTGATTCTAAAAGTACTGGTTTCTTTACCACTGCAGTCTGGTCTTTGAAAGATTTCATCTTTCCAAGGCATGAGAATGTTATTTTGGAAGTCCAGGGCTGTCTACCTTGAGAGAGGTAGATAGGCATGTGAATCAGTAGTAAACCATTCCTGATTCCAAGCTTTTCCGAACTTTGTTGTTGTTCCAGAAATCTCCTCACCTCTAGTTCTAGTGTGGAAGTATAATGATCGAACAGAGAAAATTAAATATTTGAAAGTCATTGAAAAAATATTAAAAAACATAGGTTGGCTCAATTGACATGCCGTCTCAAATGCACAAAGACCTCAATGTCAGTGTCCGAGGATTACATTCTTTTGTATCCTCCACCCTTGTGTGATACATGGACGAATCTTTAAAATCTGGGACATGGAGAAGGAAGAGTGTAGAGAACCGGGGAGAAATGTGTAAACCGTCTCACCACACTCCACATGATTGTTCCAGATATATTTGGCTGCTGTGTTATATTTGGGCCATAGACCTGCACTGTAAACGATTTTTCTCTCCAAGGGCAGAGAACGACGAGAAAGATGGCTTTATGGTGACAGCAATAGAGGCGGGCATGTGCATACTGAGAGTGTCGGCTGAGTTTGGTCAGCCAACGTCGGCGAATGTTCTATTGAATACAACTTTGATTCGGTGGCCATCTTCCATGGCAAGGCAGAATGAGGGATAGCTAAGGTCCTAAGCTCTTCCAGGCTTCAAGGTGTTGCAAAAGCTGCTGTTGTCTCTAGTGATGAGTCTTAATTAGCCTGGTGGTATTGTAGCCTTGCTTTGCTCGCAGAGGAAGTCTATGTAGTCTGCATTAGCCTGGTGGTATTGAGGGTCAACTTTTATGTTCGTTAATTTTTCAAATATATTTTTATGTAATTTTCGTAATTTTAGGAGTTCCGTTTTTATTAACTTGATTCTAACTTCTAAGTGAATTTCTATGCGATTATCAAAAAAAGAAAACAGAAGAAGTGAATTTCTATGCTTTTTTAAAAATCAAAATTAAGTTGTATTTAGGATATGTTTAAGAATTTTAAAAATCAAAATTAAGGGTACAAATATGACGTCATCTCAAATGCACGTACAAACCTCAATGCTAGTAATACTAAAAAACACTTTTTTTTTTTTTTTTTTTTTTTACAACTGCGAAGTTGAAAAGTTGTTATTGGTTTTCATGTAAGTACACCACTGACAACCATGATCATGTTGGGAGAGTAAGAGCCCCAAACTTTGGCTAAGTAACTTTATTGTTTATTATTAATAACTTGCAACCTCATAAAGTTGTAAGAAAATTTGCGTGATAGACTTCTTGTCAATATTTGTGTTTGAGGATCCCGTTCTTGTGATACATGGAAGAACCTTTGGAGTCTGGTTTTTCCTGAGACGTTGAGAAGGAAGGGTATCCGTATTGAGAATCTGGGAGAATTGTGTAAACCACAAGTGGGCTTCTCACCATATAATCTCCATATTTCCACATGATCGCACCAGATATAATTGGCTGCTGTGCAATCTTTGGACCATAGACCTGCACAGTAAACGATTTTCTCTCTCCAATGGTAGAGAATGACAACACAGACGGTTCCACAGTAACAGTAATAGAGGCTGGCATGTATGTACTAAGAGTGTAGGTTGAGTTTGGTGGGCCAACGTTGGTGGCCGTCCTAGTGAATACAGCCTTAATCTGCTGGCCATCTTCCACGGCAACAGAGAATGAGGGATAGTTAAGGTTCCACGCTCTTCCAGGCTTTGAGGTATTGCAAAAGCTGCTGTTGTCTCCGATGATGAGTCTTAACGTGGTGGTATTGTAGCCTTGCATGCAAAGGAAGTCTACGTAATCTGCCTCATATGCATCATAGACAAGCCCAGGGTCTACTGCTTGCAATGGGTTGATGTGACCAGATCCATAAGCAAATTCAAGGTCTTCATGCTTCTTTGGGTCCATAATATAAGCTATTCTTGACAAAAGTTAGGTCGGTGAGAGAGAGTAAACTATGCTTTATAATGTGTGTCCATATCAGAGTGGCTTTAATAGTCTATGAATCCAATTTTTCCAACAAAACAGTAGAAAGTAAGGCATGTTGCATCATTTTGCCATTTTCTCAGGTTTTGTCACGCTAATTTGTGAACCTTTTATAGTTATATTGGTGGAAATTTTAACATTTTCTATAACCAAATTTACCTGAACAAAGTCATGTTCTAGAAGTCAAGTTTATTAGTTCACCTGTGGTCATGAGGGCAGATTTAATGGCAGCAGGTGACCAGTTCGGATGGGCAGCCTTAACATAGGCAGCTGCACCACTAGAGTGAGGGCAAGACATTGATGTCCCAGAAATTATGTTGAATTTGACACTCCTAGTGTCGTCCTGGCCCTCGGAAGGTGGAGACACAGGAGACCAAGCAGCAAGAATATCTACTCCAGGGGCTGTGAGATCAGGCTGCATATATATCATCCAAATAATTTTAACATATCGAGCCATGTTCTAAAACTGAAACTAAAATTATAGATGAATACAGTTTTGTAAACAAAGTACTCATTTTCTATATCACCTTGAGAATGTCTGGGGCGATAGGGTTGGGTCCCCTAGATGAAAATGATACAACATAAGGTGCCTTGACGTCCTTCCATGTCTCACCAACCAGAATAGTGGCAATTGGTTCTCTATCAAGGTTTGAAGTATTTCATTAGGATATTGTAGAAAGTAAGCAATTTGTGCCATCAATGATTTATGTAAAGATAATTAGTATAGCAATTTATTTACTCTGTTGATCTGATGTAGTTTAAAATTTTGAGGCCATCTTCTACACTAATTACTGTTGCTGGCAACGGGAAGCTGAAAGCAACATCAGTAAATGATGAGTCAGCCATAATGGTTCCCACACCATTGGCTAATAGGATGCCAGTGCCATCGACGGCTGTTTCACAGAAAACAATCTTTCCTTGTACTTTGTATGAATTCAGGACACCATCAAAGCAACCTTTTGAAATATCCGGGTCAGCACCTGCAGAGTAGTTTGCAGCATCTCCACCCCAAATCAAGGGAAATGATGTTCCATTGAGGTTGAAGCTATTAATGGAGAGGCCCTTCATTAGATCATTCAAAGAATTAGTATGGTATTAGTGAAGATTACTATATTGAAATGCTTTATTTTAAATAGAATAACTTCAATAAAAAACTCAACAGTGTAGGCTTGTCCATTGCCAAGCACAACTTGAGCAACAAATTTCCTGTCAATGGTGCTGGCAGCAACACTTAATATCCAAGGTGCATGATTGCTGATGCTTAACGGGACAGGCCCTGAGTTTCCAGCAGAACATGAGGTCAAGATGCCTTTTCTCATGGCATGGAAAGACCCAATAGCAACTGGTTCTTCGAAGTATGGACGAAACCCACTGAAACCAAGGGACACTGAAATAATGTCCACTCCATCTGCTATTGCATCGTCAAATGCAGCTAGGATGTCTGCTGAGTAACATCCAGATGACCAGCAAACTTTGTACATTGCAATCCTTGCACCAGGAACTCCACCTCTTGCAGTTCCTTCTGCTAGCCCAAAGTAGCTCGCTCCAGCTAGCTCCCTCCCTGCGGCTATTGAGGATGTATGCGTTCCATGACCTTCAGAGTCTCTTGGGGATTTGATGTCTGTGATGTCATATTTGCGATGACTGTTGTAGTAACGGGCTCCAATGATCTTGCTGTGATTTTAGAATTTCTGTGAGTTGCTATCAAAGATGAATGCCTAAAAGATGAATGTCATTTATTTTGTCTTAAGTTTGTGTCTCAAGTTATGTAATAGTTACCTGTGTCCCGTCCCAAAAGTTGCAAGAATTACTAATGATTTTGTGTCCCTAGTATGGAAAAATCTTCAAAATGTAGTGACTCATCTTTATTTGTGCTAATCATGATTTTGACCTTTTTAGTTGTTGGTTATTTGCCATCAATAAAACAAACTCTTATCTCTTCTTATTAATAATCTATTCCTTCAGACAGTCACTAACATGACCCATTTTATTTCTTCTTAAATTTTCTCAATCTCATTCATTCTTACGCATGGCAATGCTCACATAAGTTCCAGGCAGAAAGAGAGCTCACTTGTTACAGGTGAAGTTGGCGCCTTGGCATTTACCCTTCCATTTACTAGGTGGAGAGCTGAGCCCTTCATCATTGAAGCTATCCGATTCTGGCCAGATTCCTGCAACACAACAGATGTGAAAAACTCAAATTCGAGCATTTGCTTTGTCTTTTATGCGAAGCAAAATGGTGACCTGTGTCAAGAAGCCCAATAATAATGTCTCCTTCTTGAGGGCTTCCAAGTTTGCCAATTGAGGGGAATCCCATGAAGTCCCATGACCTTGTAGTGTGAAGCTTTAGCATGTGGTTTGGAAGCACTGAAATTACACCTTCCATTTCTGCGACACATTTCAACTGCTTTTAGCACACAAACAGTAGTAAAAATTCATTTCTTGACACTAGTTTGTACTCACCTGAGAATTTTGCAACTTCTTCATCAGTTAATTTAGCTGCAAATCCATTAAAACTCTTCCCATAACTATAGATTAGCGACTCTTTGGCTGTTGAAGTACTGCAATTGGAAAAAAAAACTTTGAGATAATTCAGAAGTTAAAGCAGTTAGGGGAAGGTATTTATATTAGGAATGAAGCATATTACATATGAAGAACTTCTATAGTTAGTCTCTTGATTATCATACAAGCTAAAACAGTCATATGGCTCACATTTCGCCTCTCAATCTAAAATTTTCTCCAAACTATTTTGTAGATTGTCCGTCGTTGTTTTCGTGTGTCAATCTCAATCATGTCCAAGATCACTATTTGGTTCCTGTTGACACGTCTTTAAATAACTACTCATTCATTCTGCATAACATTAGGATTCACCATAATACGGTGATTATTATACAAGCTAAAAATGCCGCATTCTAGGCTCTAGCATGGTTATTAGCTACTAGATACTTTCCCGCTACCTTGCAAATTCATTTGAAAGGTAGAATCCTAATTTTTATATTTCTTAACACCTATTTGTAATATTCATTTTACTATGTAATATATATATATATATATATATATATACACACACACACATATATATATATATATATATATATATATGTATGTATGTATGTATAATTGTCATAGAATTGGTTTCCAAATATTACGTGGAATTGCTCTACTAATCTAAAATTTGAAGATTTTTGACATTTATAGAAGGTTAACATATTATATTAATTGTAAACTTTATTTTTTAAATTGATTAAATGATTTTGAAATTTATAAATTTAAATTCAAAAAAATTGAAATACTCAAATTTTTTTTTCAAAAAGTGCATCACATGATTACACTAACTGTAAGTGGCTTTTAATTGCCACAATTCTGAACTATTAGAACTCCTAACACTATCTCAAAAAAGAACTCGTAATACTAAGTGTCGGTTTGAAAATAGTTTATCTATCGTTTTACTAAAAATGTACTAAAATATACTTGAATTCTGAAAAAGTGAGAAAATGCGGAAAAAAGTTAGATTTTAAAAAGCTGTATATTTATATCTATATATATATCTAAAAGCTGAAGCGTAGCATTTATTATTACTATGTTCCAGTTGAACCATATCAGCGGTCACATGATTATCTACTTCTTTCCACTACTTCCAACCATAGCTTCTCTCTCTCTCTCTCTCTCTCTCTCTATATATATATATATATATATATATATAATTTATTCTTTTTTGATGAATCATTGCATTTTTGTATATAATACTATTTTGGGTTAATACGATTTGGTAGTGTGTTTGATTTTTAAGTTTTCTGTCACAAGTCTTCACTCTCCCTTTTTTAGCTTTTGTTTGAATTTTTTTTTTGGACATAATACTTAGTTATTTTGAAAGTGAGATTTTGAATTTATATCAAAATACAATGTTGGCTATGTATTTGAATGTGTCTATCAACTATTAAAATTAAAGTAAATGAATTTGTAAAGTTAAAACTACTTAAGATGAATTTGTAAAGCCAATATATTTATATATTTAATATAATCAAAAAATCAAAAGTAAAAAGTAAATAATAAAAAGAATAATGATGTGGCCAATGACGTGACAGATGAGAAGGCTCAACAAAAACGTAGTAACAAAAATGCGATATGAAGATTCAGTTAAAGGAAATTGAATATTAATAAATAAAAGTGTACGTAGTAAAAAAAAATAAATCATGTTCTCTTTATGGTTTTATAAAGTTTATTTTCTTTCATTTCGATATATGAAGTGTTCAATAATAGATATAAAGTCTACTTTTTCCCTACATATTATTTTAAGTATTAAATTTATAATATGGTATAATCTCTTAGGAATTTCTAAGAAATATGTAGTTCTAATCTCATGTATCTATATTAGTAAACAAAATTTAATCAATAATTTGAAACTACTCATACGATAAGAAAAATTATAAATATAATAATATCTTTTTAAGAGAATGAAAATTTTGAATAATATATTTGAAACTCAAACAGTTTAGTTGTACAAGAAAAACAAATTAGGAACATATAAAACACGACAACATAATTTATCAAAATATAGACCGCCTAAAAAATGAATAATATCAATTAAATAAATTCAAATAATAAAATGATAATATATTTTTTGAGATAGATAAATGAAAAATAATTTTAAAAATTGTTTAAATTTTTGGGAGAACAAATTATTTTTCGCAAAATTTATAAAATAAATGATATATTATACCTTAACTAATATAAAATTATCTATTTTCACATATTGTATGGATCTGCTACTAGTAAAAATTAAATGGTGAAGCTAATGCAGGCTATGGGGGTATTAACTTAACTAGAAGACCTGTGATAAATTATGACATTAAGTAGTGACAGGCTAAAAGTTATGACACCTTCCAAGTACTCTCTCTAGCATGGAATGATGCATTGATGCGACAGAAAAATCTCCTTGAGGCTTCTCTCCCATGTATACAATGTGAACCTGTACGTAACACAAACTCCTTAACAAAGAAACCATGTTGAATTACTTTTGGACATTAAAAATACTAAATTTAAACTATGAAAACCAATGTACCTTCCTTTCCTGGCCATGGCAACTCATCAGAAGAGCTGCAAGCAATAATGTGTGCAAAAGAATATGTAACACTGCCTTGGCCATTGGTATTGAACTTTGTTCTACTTAAGTTAATGCCTTACGAGATAAAAGTCTAAGGTATTTATACAAGAAATTAAAACTTGAAATAATCACCGTTTGCACCATGATTTGTCAAGCTTCACTGGCAAAATGGCATCTTTTGTTGTTTCTGTTTTGCTATTGTCACAAAATTATTGTCACCAAATTATTGTCACTAAATTATGTTAAAGAAAAAAAAAACATTATCTGAAGAGCATGCTACTGCCAATTCCAAAGTGACCAAATAAATAAGCTGGTTAAATTATTGGTTTAGTCGTCTAATCACTTCAAATTTATTTTGTCACTAGCTCAAAAATTATGTACAATTATTTAGGCGTGCTATCAAGATAATTGTCCGATTCTCACTATTTCTTTTTGTAATAACAATATATTATTATCTTTGTCTTATTTTTTGCATGCATGTATGTGTCCTGGAATCGATGACTGTCCCTCGCCTGCATATGGGAAATCCGGAACACTTTCCCTTGATTTGATTTCATTGCAAACTTTACGGGAGATGCACTAAACGGTCGGTCAAAACAATATTTTTATCCCGAATCTATGTATTAGATTCCGATTCCATTTCTAGACTAGATAGATTATTTTAATTCTATGCTTAAAGATTTTAAGAGCCTCTTTGGTAAGAGTATTTAAATATAAATTTTTTTATTTTGCAATCCATAAAATGGTAGGTCCTACATTTGAATCTATTTTTTGACTGACATTCTCTAAACACAGTTTTTAGAAAATTGTATTTTATTTTTCTTGTTCAAAATAGGATTTTGAATGCGACTGAGAGGATGTTTACCAAAAATATTTTTAATGGCATAGTTGTAAATAAATTGAAATCAGTGGACTCCATATATTTGTCAAAACTCTTCTATATTATAAATTAAGGAGTTTATCTTTATCATAAAAAGAATTATCACATTTCAAATTTGAAACTTATACATATTTGTCTAAACTCTTCTATATCATAAATTAAGGAGTTTATCTTTATCATAAAAAGAATTCTCACATTTCAAATTTGAAACTTATCATTATAAAAAGGAAAGTAACATGAACTCTATTCTTTTATCATTATCCACAAAAAAAAAAATGTTATCTATAGATTCTATAGGTTACTTTTTGTACTTTTTTTTATGAAAAAAAATCTGAAATATAGAAATAGTCTACCTAACAACTTTTTTTAGTATTTTGAAAATTAATATATATATATATATATATATATATATATATATATATATATATATTATAAATAAAAGCAGAGACCTCATGCGGAAGTGCATCAGGTCCTACAAAGTGACGCTCTAATTTTACATTTAGTCTTCTTTTACCTCTTTCACTAAGTTTTCTTTACTTTTACCCAAAAGTTAACACTAATTTATTTTACTGTTATCTCATTAATATCTTATTAATTGCCTAAGCTTACATCACACATTTCTCTATTCTTTGTCTTTTAGCATACCCACTATTTTAGTATTTTTTAAAAAAGCAAAAATAAAATAAATAAATATGGACTAATAGTAATAACTAACCAAATAAGGCCCTGGAGAGAGATACAAAAATGTTGTGGATTGTTAAATAAAACGTATTATTTTACTATATATTACCTAAATATAAGATCTGAGACTAACAAAACATTTAAAAGAGAGAGAAAGAGGAATTTGAAGGGTCACCACCTTCGTTATATTGGCCTCTTACCACTATTAAGAGTCGAAACTCCTACGGATAAATTTTTTTCCTTTTTTCTTTTTAAATTAGGGGCTTAAATATTATTTACGTTTAGGTAATTTTGTTGGATAGTTTTTGTTTTGGGTATATATGTAGAGAGAATATTTGATGCACAATGTAAAGCCATATTCTACCATGGTTTAGTTTTAAATTATTTATAAGACACATGCATACACACTTGTCCACACCATGCCTTAATGTCACAATATCTATGAGTAGAGAGTTGGACATACTTTCATTTCATGGTATAAAATATGTGAATACAACACAAATTAGTTGATTTTCATGGTTTCGTTACTCTTTTGTATTTATTTTTGGTTTCATGATTAATTAAAAAAAAAAACTAATCTTACCTTAAGAATACTACAAATATGCAACGAAATTACTAAACTAATTTTTAATATCTCAAAATGTATATGTTTCTTTACTCTAATTTAGTTTATTTTTCCTTTATAATATATGTACAACATTATCTAAAATTGTCTTACATAATATATCACAAAATTATCTGTGCATTGTATGGGCAACTTACTAGTTGTTCTTAAAAGTAGGAACCAAACACATATAATAGAAAAATTATTATATGAAAACTAGTTTCAATTTCAATTTTTTGAAAATTGTTTTTAAACTATTTTGAAAACAAAAACAAAAATCTTTGTACCAAACAACCCCTAAAACATTGTGGGCCTTTTTTTTGACTTGTCAGCACCAAGTCCAATGGCTAAACATAGACCCTCTAAAAATCTTGAGCTTTCAAGGCCTAGAGGGTTTTGAGGGGAGTTAGGTTTGGTTCCTCCACAAAAAATGAGTCTGTTTTGTTTTATTGAACTAACATGTACACTGTCCAAAAGAACCACCAAGAGAAACAACAATAATACTTAGTTATATTTAGCCAAAATAATTACAGATTATTTGCAAGGGATGGATCACAAGTCTTTGGCCTAAACATCCACAATCTTATAATTTTTACCCTGATGCCTATAAAATGTGGGATTTAGGAATGAGTATAGTGTATGGGTGATGCCTATTCCATGGTAGGATGCTTTTCTTATGCTAAGAGAATGAGATGTTGATAATTAGCTTTTGGGTGTTGGATCCTTGTCTTTGCTTTGCATGGTGTCCTTTTATGATACCTTTGGTTGGGATGTGTATATCACATTCATGCCCCTCTTCTCTGGTATTGAAATTCCCTCTTGGAGAGAAGAAGAGGTCTTTGTCCTATGCATCTTTTTAATACCTACTCATGGGTTCCTTTTGCATCCATTCTCGAGCTCTTTGTGAGCCTTTTCATTTATAGCCTTTTGCACCCATTACTGGGCTTTTGCATCCATTCATGGGCCCTATTGTACTCTTTTGTGGGTTTCTTTGCAAGCTTGTGGGTTCTTGCAATTGTTCAGGTGACCCATATCTATTGGGCTTGTCATTTACTCTAGGCCTAGGTGACCTTTAAACATTGGGTAGCAACAAGCATGAATGTTAACAAAATTGGCTTGTAATTGGTAACCTGTGTCGAAAGCAACATTTTGCTTTTTATAAAATTGAATTTTTCTTTATTTTTAGTAGATTGTAAAGTTATGCTAGAATGATATTTAAACTTTTCATGTTTTCCATTTTGTGTAAGATAGATATAAATATTTATTTAGAGATATATAGGGTCCGTTTGGATAGAACTTATTGCTGAAAACTGAAAACTGAAAACACTGTAGCAAAATAATTTTAAAATGTGTGAATAGTACCGCGGGACCCATTTTTAATGAAAAAGTGGCTGAAAAGTGAAATTTGTGGGTCCGTGAACAGTGCACGGATACACTGTTCACGGAAGACTGGTCAACATCTGCGGCTTGAAAAAAAAAAAAAAAAAAAAAAAACTTGAAACGCAAAACGCAAAACGCAGCCTTGAATCCAAACACATTCATAGATCAACAATGCCAATGATAGGGACAAGAGAAGGGCATAGAGACTAAGAGAGGTGCCTTCGACATTCAGTTTTGTTATTTCAATTCTAGTTCAACTTGTAAAGACAATACAAATTTGACATGCTTTCCCAACTGCAGATACAAATCTCAATACTAGTGATGTTAAAACAATTTCTTTCACAACATATTTCACAATTGTTGCATTGAAAAGTTGTTATTTCATAAGTCCACCACTTACACAACCATAATCATGTCGGGTGAGCAAGAGTCACTTCGTTACAATACTTACTTATATGCTAACAGGTCACAATTTGGCCATGTAAATTTATTGTTTACTGTTAATGTAACTTGTGACCTCAAACAATTGTGGAAAAAAAATGGTATGAAAATTTGGGCCCCTAGACTTATTGTCAATATTTGTGTTTGAGGATCCCATTCTTGTGATACATGGAAGACCCTTGGAAATTTGCTTTCTTTTGAGACATTGAGGCGGAAGGGTAAAGAGTACCAGGGAGAATTATGTATACTACAAGCGGGATTTTGACCGTATAATGCCCATATTTCAAAATGATTGCTCCAGATATGATTGGCTGTTGTGCATGTAGAGTTATTTAGACCCCTTAAAACACAAATGGATTAGCCTAGTTAACAAGCCAAGTTATTACTTAGTCCAAATTCCAGATCTAGGTTAACACAATCATATGATCATATCAATGTAAAGTGCAGAATATAAAAAACACAAAGATATGATAACCCAGGAAAACCAAACTGGTAAAAAACCTGAGGAGGATTTAACCTAGCTATCCTTAAGGTAAACCTGAATCCACTATGAAAGAATCGAAGTTTTTACAATAGCGACTTAGACCACTAACATCCTATTGCTACTCACTAGTAGAAAAGTTACTGACACGACCACGTGCAAGCTCCGAGACCACGAACTCTTTCTTTCTTGGATTCTCCAGCAAGTACAAGCACTCCCGCTTGTGTATTGTTAAGCTCTTATGGTAGCAACTGAATGATCATTAAGTTCTTGAAGAAATCTCCTTCTTGATAATCCTAAACTTGTGTGAAGGCAAGCACATTTCAGATCTCACAAGAGATTCACACAAACAGCAATATGAGCAGCCTAAAAAACATGGCTAGGGTTTTCCTTTTATACATAGGGCAAAACATAAAACCCTGCACATCATATGGGCTTAGGGCTGAGTTGGAAAATCTGTAGAAAAAAAAATCTGCACGAATTTCGATCGGTCGAGTCAAATTCTCGATTGATTAAGTCAGGCAGAAATGCACAGTAACTTTTGTAGTTAACTCGATTCCAACTTTACATGAATGATATACTTTGAGTAAGTCTAAAACAAGACTAAACACCTGTTTTGATCATGGTTTGCCAACAATACACATTAGAGTTCTAATACATTAGTTCCTAAGTACTTAGAACCTAACAAACTCCCCTACTCCCCCTTTGGAAATCCGTGACAAAACACAACTAACAGCTCAAAGTTTACAAAGAAAAGCCCTTTACAAAAAAATGCCCATAATACCAAATTCAATCCTAACTACTATCCATCAGTTGCAAGTGTAGACAGCAGCTCAATTGAATTGACCTGTATATTTTCTGAAACACTAAACAAAATGCATAAACATATGTGTGGAAAATACAAGTAAATAAAATAAAATCTTGAATTCACAAAACACAAAATAAAGACATATAACAATGACAAACTCATAGACATAAGTCAATAAGTAGTGAAACAAGAAACATATAAAAAAATGAATGTATCTCCCCCTAATAAGAATACATCAAGAGCCAAAAAAGTAAATACAAAGTGAGGCACCTAGATACAATCTAATCTCCACAGACTCACAAAAAAAACTCTCCAAAACTCCCCCTGACTAGATACAATCTAATCTACTCCCCTTTTTGTGACTGAATGCCAAAGGGCAAATCAGAAACCATCATCAAAAGGAGGTGGTGAAGACAAACGTCTAGGAACTGCCAAATCTGCTCACAAAGCACGAATCTTATCAAGGATGTTCACCAAAATCTGACCATGAGCCACCTGGACGGTCACGACAGACTTCAAAGTACGACGAATGTCAAAGTCATCCGAAGTAGATGGTGGAGGGTCAGCAGTAGCAGCATCACTTACAGGATCAGCAAACTCCTTACCAGAAGGAACACCTGTAGAAGAAGAAGGGGGTGCAGTACTAGAAGGCTCAACTCTAGGACGTTTAGAGCACTCTCTCATCTGAGTAGCTCTCTGCCTAAGAAAAGTGGCACCTATGGGAGCAATAACGCGTACGGGCTCAGAAGCGGGGAAGTCAGACAAACCTAAAAACAACAAAATCCTATGAATGAAAATAGGATGAAAAAGAGCATGAGCCATAAAGGAACTCCTATAAACTTCGTTCAAGGAACGAAGAAATAGATGAGAAAAACTAATAGGAGCATCGGTAACTAGAGCATACAAAAATGCACATCGCTCCAAAGAAATGGTGGCAGATGCGAAATAGGCCACAAGGAATGACACGCTATCCTAAAGATAAGATAGGTAGACTTAGTGAGCTCAGCAGAAGAGATCCAAGGATTAGAACCCCACCGGATAGAAGTACTAGTGATGTATGACATGATGTCGTCTAGGGGAGGAGACACATCGTAGGGGTAAACAGGATGCTGAACAAGAGGCACCTCAAGAGCATTAGCCACTACAGAAGGGATAATGGTTGATGAGCATGAAATATATACAATAAATTCCTTACATATCTACATATTTAGCCTTACTTTTATGTTATTTTGTTACTGATTATATAATATCTTTGTGTTGTAGGTAACAAGAGCTTTTACATGCAAAGTGGGGCTAAGCCAATTGAATCAAGCCAACTTTCATCTAGCCAAACATGAATTCAAGAGAAGACCAACCCAATTAAATTCAAGTCCAAGTGGAGCAAGGAATCAAAGGAAATTTGCACCAAATCCAAGTCCAATTCGGATTAGGATTCCAACATGGACATCAGTAGTATTTTTGGCATAACTTTCGAATCAGATATCCAATAGAGATGATTCAAATTGGGATGGAAATTTAACTTAAAGGGCTACAACTTTGTAGTTTACCAAAAGTCCAAATTCTGACGTTAAATGGGCCAAAATCGTCGGTTAAGTGAAGCCTAAAAATTTGAGATTTTCTCTAAACGAGAATAGGATTCCTTGACCTATTTAAAGGCTCTTTAGGAAAAAAAGAAAGAAAACCAGAGAGGAAAAGGGGGTGCCGCATAGAAGAACTTGTTTTGGGAGTCATTATGAAGAGGAGGATCTGAGGACAAAGGCGAGAGCTTCATGTTGATCAACCGATTCAGATGAAAAACATAAGTTTTATTTGTTTTCTTTTCAATTTTATTATGAACCAAATTTATTTTCTAGAGCGTTGATGTAGTCTAGCAATGAACACACAATTTATATTTTGAGTTATTTTATTTATAATATTTCCATGATTGAGTGTTTAATTCTTATTCTTAATGCTTACTAATTTTTTACGAATTATTGTTTGATCAATTGAATTACAATGAGACCAAGAGGTGATTTGTTATTTTAGTTCTAGAATTAAACATCATTAGTTGAGCGAAAGTAGAGATGCTTTACCGTGATTAGTGTGATTTTTCAGAAAATTCAAAGTACGTAATGAGTCTCTAATTAATTAAATTCACATAGAGATATGGAATTGTTAGTTGAATATATTTTTGATATTATTCGAGGGAAGATATTGAATAGGAATTTTTAATCATCAACGGGAGATTATTAGAATTTAATAATTAGGAAGAATAAGTTGTGTGGGATTTGTTAAGTGAAATCAACTGCTCTAGATCCATTCTTATCATATTTTTACACTTTTAGATTTTTGCATTTTGTTAATCTTTTATTCGTAGATTTATTTTTATTGAATAGTTTAATTTAATTTAGATAGTAGAACATTCCATTTATTTTCGATTTTTCAAATAGTAATTAATTTAGTGAATTTCAGTATTCAATAACATAGTTATTCCCTGTGGGTTCGACATTCGTTTTCTAAAAATACTTTACTACTTGTTACGATTCTATGCGCTTGCAGATTATTTTACGCGAACAATGGTGTACTCATCACCACGAATCCAACTCCTCACAAGAGTGCCGGAATCATAGGGGTGAATAGAGAGGTTCGAATAGAACTCTCTAATCAAGATGACTGGAGGCGGGGAATAAAAATCCAGAAGAGGCAACCAGCCTTGATGCTCAAAGTTAGCCCTAATGGCAGGATCAAGCTCATCTAACAAAACCCTACTCTCAGCCCAAATCTTTCTCTTAAGGTTAAGGGTCTCAAAGATCTCTTGGTGCTTCGCACTCAAGAATTTGTCACTCTCAAAGGAAGGGTCAGAAGTGAAGGTGGATGACCTATTGGCTCTAGTCTTCCTAGGCATGGTGCTAGAGTAGGGACAGAGACACAAGAGAAAGAGCAACACAAAACACAAGGGCAGACTGCAAGTTAGCATAACAAAAATATATAAAAAATCTATATGATGCATGAACAGATAAATGTCATGATGCATGCTCTAATGTAGTGACAACAAGTTCAATTTTTAAGTTTAGAATCACAAAATTGGCTTGAGCATAGAGTTTAAAACATAAACTCCAAAATTTTGAAAAACCACTTGTAGAAATTTTACTCAATTGACCAATTGATCATCACACAAGTTAGGTAACAGTTTATAATGATAAAAAATATCAAACCAACAAGACAATTTCATCAATCAAACTCAATTTGAACAAAATCCCCAATTTGGATAAAATACAAGCCCTAGAATTTTCAATTCTTCACAAAACACCAATTTGATCAAATTAAACACCATAGATCATGATGATAACATTGTAACACAAAAACCCATTGATCAATTTTAGAAAATATGGCTTGAAACATCGAAAACCCCAAAATATTCTGAGTTCCAAAAATCTCCCTTAAGTGCATGAATATATGCATGAAACATGAAATAAAATGCAAAAGAAAGGGTATAAAGGTCTTACCAGCCTTGGGAGAGAAAAACCTTGCAAAAAGAACGGAGGAAAACAACAAAAATTTGGATTGAAGCCTTGATCGGATCGTATAGAGAGAGAAAAAGTCGAAAATCTTTTGAAAAGTTAAAATAACGCATGAAAAAGAATCCTTTTAAAAAAGTCTCTACACGATTTTCGATCGATCGAAAAACAAATTCGATCGGTCGAAAATACTTCGATTGATCGAAAACCAATCGAGCACCGATCGAAACAGACAGAGGTTGACCAAAAAAAATTTAATTGCAATTTCGATCAATCGAAAAACAGGTTCGACCGGTTGAAATTATGGAAAACACAATTTTTGAAAGAATAGAGCAATTGATGCAAAAACTCCTCAAAACATTGAATGTTATGTATAAAATGCATGAGTATAAGATGAAATACTTTTCAAAAACACATGTTTTGAACTTAGTTTTCCCAAAATTAAGATTTTCAAACATTTTCTTTGAATTCTCAAGCATCAAATCTATTTTGCATAAAACTCAAGGCATTTTCAAACTTGGTTGGTCAGACCAAAAACACACACAATAACATGTACAAAGTTTAGCAAAGGGCAACTTGTGTAGTGTGTGCAACTAGCAAAAACTTGAGATACATGTGTGGTGATATGTAAGTGGAAATCAACCACAAAGTCTACAAAATTCATCACAAAGAATTTGAAAGAGATTATCACCTAAAGAGTTACATCATATAACTCCCACATCTCCTAGATCATAAGCTTACAATCATGTAAGTTTCTTGATTTTGCCTCATAACGCACACACAAATTTTATTTATTTGATTTAGCATGAAGTCCAATAATGTACACACCAATTTTAAGCAATTAAATTGAGACTACACCTTATGTTCTTTTTGTGCATGTGCTACACTTTCTCAAGTACAAAATCTTATGATATGCACTAAGGTGTTCATGATTGGCTAGTGAACAGTGGTGAGGTGGTTATTTATGCTTTTCTCAAAAGGATCAAGTTCGACAGTGAAAGACATGTGACTTCAAGATCAAGACAAAGTAATAAAAAATTACAAACATCTTCCCACACAACATGCACTACAAAACTTTAACTAGTAAAGTGCAAGAAATAAGCTCATCCAAGCTAAACAAAGTACATAGACATATTGTGTGAAAATAAATTGATCAACCTTGTTTTCAAAACTAAGAAAATAAATGCAAAACGCATATTGCTTCCCTTTTCCCTTTTATTTTTATTTTTTATATAAAAAAACAAAGATAATCCTAGAATAAAATGCGTGAATGTTATGCAATGCAAATCCTAGAAAAACAAAGAGAACAAAAAAAAAACAAAAAAGATGGTCACAAAGAGTAGAGCAATGAAGCACAAGGACCATGTCAGAAAGACTCAATTAGATTAAGCCTTTTGCATCCAAAGCCTTTTAGATGCACCTCAAGCATTGAAGTTCTTATTCATATTAGAATGATTTCCAACTCCAGAATTGGAATAAAGGTTTAGAGCCTTTACCAACTCACCAATAAGTACCATAGGATCTTGTGCTTGAGGCACATGTACTTTTGGTTTGTTTGCTCTCTTAATAGCTTGAAGCTTGTAACAGTTTGGACGAATGTGCCTAGACTTGCCACAGAAATGACAAACCGATGCAGGCTTATCATGTGACTTGTTCTTAGAAAGGGTAGACTTCTTAGGTTTAGATTTTTTCAGATCAACCCTAATCTTCTTGAGAGGTGAAGCTTCTATAGGTTTGACAACCTCACGCACAAGGGATTTGACAACCTCACTCACAACCTCACTCACAGGGGGTTCAGAAGAAGATGAAGGAACAAAAATTGTGGAATTTGGTGCAGACACATTGATGCTTTCTACAAAACCTAAACCAGTTTTTTCGGAAGGAGACTTTTGAACACTCAACATCTGATCAAGTTTAGTTTGTTCTCTAGCAACGGATAGTTCATGTTCCAAAGATTTGACTTTATCAAGCAAAAGCATATTCTTAGTCTTCACATTATTCAAAAGTTCAATAGCATCAAACAAATTCACAAGCAAATTTTTCTTATCAAGCTCAAGAGATGCAATTTTCTTTAAGCCTAATTCAACACTCATGACATCCTTTGCAGCAACTTTGCAAAGTTTATTGTAGGTTTCTTGAAGAGTTGCATCCTCAGAGAGTTTCCCATCAGAAGGGTTCTCTTCAACAATCATACTTTCATTGACTACAGCAGTAGCAGTGATAGCAATGAAGTTTCCATCCTCATCACAACCAGACTCATCATCAAAAACTTCATCATCACTTAGGGTTACAGCCATAGCCTTACCCTTAGACCTCAAGAATGTTGGACATTCAGATTTCATGTGACCATACCCTTAACATCCAAAACATTGAGGACCCATAGAATTATTAGAAGATTGACCTACTTTTTCTCTAGGTTTTTCAATTTTGTTAAGTGGGATCATTCTTCCTAAAATTTCTAGGTTCATCAGTGTTTTTACCTCTTGCCATTCTATTTCTATTTCTAAGGAAATTCCTAAAGTTCTTGGCAAGGTAAGCTATCTCTGAAGTAGAGAGTTCATCATCAAATCCACCAGTATCAACATCATCAACAGACTTAAGAGCCATTGATTTGGATTTGCTAGTTTTGGGTAGGTTCAACTCATAGGACTAAAGAGATCCTACAAGTTCGTCAACAGGGATGGAGTCCACATCCTTGCTCTCAGTGATGGCAGTCACTTTGGGTCTAAAATCTTTAGTTAAAGATCTAATAATCTTCCTAACAATTTTAGGTTGATCATAGATTTCACCTAAGTTGTATGCAGAATTAACAATGTCATTTAGTTTAGCATAGAATTCATCAAAAGATTCATCATCAGACATCCTAATGCTTTCGAATCTGGTTGTTAATTGTTACAATTTATTGATCTTAATTGCCTTTGTGCCTTCATGCACAGTCTGGAGGATATTCCAAGTAGTGTGAGCAAGCTCAACATTAGAGAATCTCTTAAATTCCTCCATAGAAACAGCATTAAAGATAGCATTCATAGCTTTGCTATTGAAGGCTGCTGCTTCTTTTTGAGAAGTTTACCACTCACTCACAAGAGTAATGGGCTTCTCCCATCTGTATTCAACGGAGTTCCAGACTCTTTCATCAATGGATTTCAGGAAAGTTTTCATCCTAACTTTCCAGTAAGCATAATTATTCCCATCAAAGTGAGGAGGAATAATAAGAGAGTGTCCGTGTTTCATGACAACAGGGGTCAAGGATCAGCTCTGAGATCAAAAGATCTACACACAAGAGCTACCCGCTCTGATACCACTTGTAGAGTTATTTAGACCCCTTAAAACATAAATGAATTAACCTAGTTAACAAGCCAAGTTATTACTTAGTCCAAATTCTAGATCTAGGTTAACACAATCACATGATCATATCAATGTAAAGTGCGGAATATAGAAAACACAAAGATATGATGACCTAGGAAAACCAAACCGGTAAAAAACTTGGGGAGGATTTAACCTAGCTATCCTCAAAGTAAACCTGAATCCACTATGAAAGAATCGAAGTTTGTACAATAGCGACATAGACTACTAACATCCTATTACTACCCACCAGTAGAAAACTTATTGACACAACCACGTGCAAGCTCCGAGACCACGGACTCGTTCTTTCTTGGATTCTCTAGCAAGTACAAGCACTCCCGCTTGTGTATCGTTAAGCTCTTATGGCAGCAACTAAATGATCATCAAGTTCTTGAAGAAATCTCCTTCTTGATAATCCTAAACTTGTGTGAAGGCAAGCACCTCTCAGATCTCACAAGAGATTCACACAAACAGTAATATGAGTAACCTCAAAAACGTGGCTAGGGTTTTCCTTTTATACCTAGGGATAAAACCCTGCACGTCATATGGGCTTAGGGCAGAGTTGAAAAATCTGCAGGAAAAAAAAATCTTGATGACTTTCGATCGGTCAAGTCTAATTCTCGATCGATCGAGTCAGGAAGAAATGCACAGTAACTTCTACAGTTAACTCGATTCCAACTTTACATGAATGACATGCTTTGAGCAAGTCTAAAATAAGACTAAACACCTATTTTGATCATGGTTTGCCAACAATACACATTAGAGTTCTAATACATTAGTTCCTAAGTACTTAGAACCTAATAGTGCAATCTTTGGACCATAAACCTGCATTATAAATGATTTTTTCTCTCCAATGGCAGAGAATGACAACATAGACGGTTCCATAGTAACATTAATAGAGGCTTGTATATATGTACTAAGAGTGTAGGTTGAGTTTGGTGGGCCAACATTGGTGACTGTCCTAGTGAATATAGCCATAATCTGCTGGCCATCTTCCATGGCAACAAAGAATGAAGGATAGTTAAGGTTCCATGCTCTTCCAGGCTTTGAGGTAGTGTAAAAGCTGTTGTTGTCTCCTGTGATGAGTCTTAACATGGTGGTATTGTAGCCATGCATGCATAGAAAGTTTATGTAGTCTGCCTTATATGCATCATAGACGAGCCTAGGGTTTACTGCTTGCAATGGGTTGATGTGACCGGATCCATAAGCAAAATTCAAGGTCTTCATGTTTCTTTGGGTCCACAATATAAGCTATTCATGACAAAGGTTAGGTCATTGAGAGAGAGTAGACAATGATTTATAATGTTTTTCATATCAGTGTGGCTAATTTCTTTCATAATCTATAAGGTTCAATGCTTCCAACAAAATAGTAGATAGCAAGGCATGTTTAATTAATCTTTATTCCATTTTCTTGGGATTTTCATGTCAATTTTATAGTAAAATTAGGGGAATTTAACATTTTCAGTAAGGCAATAGTCTTGAACATAATCATGTTCTAGAAGTCAAGTTTGTTACTTCACTTGTGGTCATAAAGGCAGATTTAATGGCAGCAGGTGACTAGTTTGGATGGGCAGCCTTAACATAGGCAGCTGCACCACTAGTGTGAGGGCATGACATTGATGTCCCAGAAATTATGTTGAATTTGACACTCCTAGTGTCATCTTGGTCCATGGAAGTTGGAGCCACAAGAGGCCAAGCAGCAAGAATATCTACTCTAGGGGCTGTGAGATCAGGCTGCATATATATCAACCAAACATAATTATAACATATTAAGCCATGTTCTAAAACTAAAACAAATATTATAGATGGAAACAATTTTGTAAACTATGTACTAATTTTCTATATCACCTTGAGAATGTCTAGGGCAATAGGGTTGGGTCCCCTGGATGAAAATGATACAACATTAGGTGCCATGACATCCTTCCATGTCTCACAAACCAGAATAGTGGCTGATAATGCTAAAAATCGTTAGTAAGCTGCACAGTCCTCACATGCCTGAAACAACACCTGCACAACACCAAAAAGAAAAAGACCTCAAGAGAGTACCGGTGTGGTAGTGGCCTAATACCTTCCAAAGGTTAAGTTAGAGAGATTGTCACAACTCTAGAGTGCCAGAGTTGGGATGAGTTATGTGTGCCTGTTTTTTGAAGGGTTTGGCCTTTTTATAGTAGTGAGAACTGACCTTGGTTCCTTGGTGGAGGGGAATGTTTCCTTGTAGAGAAGATCTTCATGAATGTGCATATTTCATGGGATTCTTTCCATATGAAGATTCTGTTGCTTAGGGTTAATCGTGAAGCGTAAGTTATTTCCATTTGAAGTTCCTTGAGGACCAAGTAAACCATGTGGGTGCCACGTGGTGCTAGCCATCGTCCACGTTAGCGTCCGTCTACCATCCTGTCCGTCCATCATGGTTAGTCCGTACGTCGTCGTGTTACCCACTCTCTTCATCCATCACCTTAGTGTAACCATCCAAAATCGCTTTTGTAAAATCTAATCGTCCATCTTAATTTTATCCCCTTCAGCTGCCCCCCACTCTATGGGTCCGTTTCTATGTTTCCTAGATGGACCCTTAGAGTGACAGTTCAACACAGCTTTTTAGGAGACGCGTCTTGATTGGACAGGCTAGACTAGTGCATTTAATGAAATAGGGGCACATGGCACGTTCCTATTAGTTAATCGCTTGAATCGATGTGTCCCTTCGTCTTCCGTGCCGTTCCGTCTATATATATCTACGGCTTGCCCTTCTCATTTTTACTTTCCGTAAAATTTGAGAGCCAGAGCGTTACCATCTATTGTACTTTTTCTATTGTTTCTTAGAGGCCATCTACCAGTTTTACTCGTCAGCTATATGACATCCGTCTCTTCCATATAATCTTCAACAGGTAAGCACCCGTTGCCCTTTATCATTTTAATTTTTAATTTTTGTTTTTTAGCTTGTTAGCTCGTTGTCTTCATAGACCTATAAGGAGTCTTAGGGTTTACCCGTCACGTGTAGGTGACAGATGTCTAGTCCATTGAGTGATCAATCGTGGGTCCGCGATGGAGCAGGCTATGATAAAGTGTACCCGTCTGGTCATGACGACCCTAGCATTTCTTATGATGAAAGGGATCCGTCTGCCAATTCTCCTATAGAGGAGGATAAAGATGTGGATGTGGTAGGTTCAGAGGGAGGCTCAAGTGGTGGTTCAACCAGTTATAATGTCATTTATGTTGATCCTCCTGTCCAATCTGTGATAGGCCCAAACGGCCTCAGGGAATTCATTATCCTCCCTTTGTAAACGGTGAACGATTTTAACTCATTCGTCAAGGAAAGGCAGTTTGAAACCTTTAGGGATAGGTATTAGATCCTAGCCAACATTCCCATCCGTCTACCTCGAAAGTCCGAGAAATGTTACTACGACGAGGTTAGAGATGTTGGTGTATACGAGCAAATGTTCAAGGCTGGATTCTGATTCCCTCTTAGTGCTCTACACTATTGCCTTCTCCAATACCTCGGAGTTGCCATCACCCAGATCTCCCCAAATGCTTGGAGGGTCTTCATAGGTGTTGAAGTCGTCTACGAAGTTTTCAGTGACGGGGTGCGAATGATGATGGTGGAGGAGTTCTTTCATTGTTATCGTCCGTCCGAAATTGTTCAATCCAGAGGTATGTACATCTTCCTACCAAGGAAGCCTGTACTTAGGTTGGCATGCGACACTCCAGACTCCAACAAGAACTGGAAGAGTCGTTACTTCTTCATGCAGGGTGACAACTGGATGTGTCTTCCTGACGATCAGGAGTTTATGCTTGTGGACAAAACTTGGGGCATAATGCCTCCGTTTGGTAAGGATCCGTCCTCTTTGAATTCCATCTTTTTATTTGCCATCTCTGTCTAACTGTCCTCGCTTTTTTGCAGCCCAAGACCGTCCATTAGTGACCTTGGAGCAATGGAGTTTTTTGGAAAAAATATTTGTGATTAAGTTAAAGAGAAGGACTTGGGCCAAGCTCGTCACCTTGAACACAATCCACTGGTACTGCGACGGTCCCCAACTGACCAAAGTTGCCTGTCGCTACAACGATCAAGGTAAGCGTAAGACCGTCTCCCTTAATCATATTTTTTTACCAAATCGCAATTCGACTAACTCGTTCTTTCCGTCCATGTAGAAATGGAAGACAGCAGACGGAGGGCCTTCATCAAGGGTGATTAGCCCCTTAAACCCGTCGCTCAGATTTCTCCGTCTAAGAAGAGGCTGTCGAAAAAATCTGATTGTCCCCCGAAGAAGCCTAAAATAACAGAGCCAACTGTCGGGACAAAGACCGAAGCTGAGGAGATGGCCATGCTTCTTGGCTCGGGAAAAGGCAAGGGCTTAATGAAGGGTCAGGTTCCGGATGCCCCAAAGCCACCCTTCCTTCTCCGCGAAGACTCCCAGTATGCCCATGAACAGTTGTCATCCATTATCAAGGGAGACGACTATGAGGATTTAGGCAATCATGCGATGGAGGCGATGGGGGAGACAGGGCTCTTCAGCGCTATGGAAGTAAATTTTTTTTTTCCTTCCGTCTCTTTGTGTTTGTCAACATATGTTCGTCTCCTTTTTAACCCTTCCATTGCTCTGCAGGGCTTGGTGATGATGAAGGGTCTAATGGACTGTTGCCTCTCCCATGAGACAACCTTGGAATGGGTAGGACATGGGCAAAGAAGACGGCAGCAGAACTGGAAGAGCTGCAGGCATGGAAAGTGGTCCAAGAGAAGAAGCTTGCTTTGTCTGAGCAAGTGAGGGGTGAAATAGAGAAACAGACGGAGGTGTTGAAGAAGGTCTTGGAGGACAAGGAGAAGGAAATCACGAACTCCAAAGACCAGCTCCGTTAGGCTAAGGAGGATGCGGCATAAGAGTACCGTGACTTCGACGCCCTCTTAGCGGAGCTTGGAAGCTCATTTGCTGACGGATTTGATAACTATTTACATCAAGTGAAGGCATTCTATTCGAATTTGGACCTCAATTACATCTCTATAAATCCTCAAGCCTAGATGCCAGCCCAGCCCATCTACTTCGAGAGTCCCAAGGAGCTTTTCAATGATGACATCGTTACTAGCGAGGAAGGGTTGTCTTCTACAGCCCAAAAAACTCCTGTCGATGACCCGAAAGCCAAGGATGTAGGAGATTAAACTATGTTAAATTTAGATTTTCTTTAGTTTTCTTTGCAAAAATTTCTTGTAAGACAATCTTTATTTGACTGTCGCCTATTTTTAGGCGGGATCATGTTGACATTTCGCCTTTCATTGGGCTTTTTATAATGCATTGGTGCTATTGATCATATATATGTTTGCCATATACTCGTCCTTTTTATGCTCAATGGTTGAATCCGTCCATCTTATGGACTTAGTGAATGTATCACATCTTTTTAGGTACAGTGAATGTAGCCCATCCTTCTGGATGAATTTGTCCACTCCTGTGAACTTTGTGGGAATCCTTTTAGGATTGTCCGTCCACTTTATGGACTTAGTGAATGAAGCCCATCATCCTGGATGAGTTCGTCTACTCTAGTGGTTTTGGTGATAGCCTTTTAGAATTGTCCGTCCATTTTATGGACTTGGTGAATGTAGCCCATCCTTCTAGATGGGTCTGTCCACTTTTGTGGATTTTGTGAATAGAGCTCATCCTTTTAGGAATAAACTTCATCCTACGCAGGATGATCCATCCACTTTACGGAGTAAACTTCATTCTTAGTACTCACTAACTTAATTTCACCCTTTTTAGGATGATTTTTCTAGTTTATGGATTCGGTGAATAAACTTCATCCTTCTTAGGATGATTCGTCCAGTTTATGGACTTGGTGAATAAATTTCATCGAAAAACATTCAATGTGTTTTGAATAAACTTCTCTTATTATGATAGATATGCAAGTAGAATATTGTTTATGAAAAACAAGAAAATTTCCCTTTGGGCTCTAAAAGTACCATAGATAATAATAAAAACTAAAGCTATCACTTGAAAAAATAAACTGGAAATGAAGAGTGTCGGCAGTTGCGCCCCTATCTACTGGTAGTATCTTTTTAGGTGTTCTGCATTCTAGGGATGCTGTAGCTTTTTTCCATCCAATGTCTCAAGATAGTATGTGCCCTTCCTATGCCATGATGCGACCTTATACGGTCCTTCCAAGTTGGGTCCTAACTTCCCATGAGAGGGGTCCTTGGTGGCACCCGTTACCTTCCTCAAGGCGATGTCTCCTTCCTTGAAGTCCCTGTGTTTCACCCGGGAGTTATAGTGTCTGGCCATAAGGCTTTGGTATCGTGCTAACCTTTATTTAGCCGCCGCTTTGATCTCATCTACTAAATTGAGCTGTAGACACATCGCCTTGTCATTCTTCTCCTCATTGTGGTTTTCTACCCTATAACTATTGAGACCTTCCTCAGCTAGGAGGACCGCCTCGCTACCATATGCAAGTCAAAACGGTGTCTCTCCTGTAGGTGTTCTTGTCGTCTTCTTGTATGCCCATAGTACACTCGGTAACTCTTTCGGCCAGATACCCTTTGCCCCCTTGAGCTGAGTCTTTATGATTTTCAGCAAGGATTGGTTCATGACCTCAACCTATCCTTTGGTCTAAGGGTGTTTAGGCAACGAATAATGGTTCTTGATCCCAAGCTGTGAGCAGAAGTCCCTGAATGCCTTGTTATCGAACTATTTCTCGTTGTTTAAGACTAGGACCCTAGGTATTTCGTATTTGCAAACTATGTTTCTCTATACGAAATTGCGTACATTCTTCTCCATGATGGTGGCTATGGCTTTGGCCTCTACCCACTTGGTGAAGTAGTCTATGCCGACTAGTAGGAATTTTAGTTGCCTGACTACTGTAGGAAACGGTCCCATGATGTCAAACCCCCATTGAGCAAAGGGCCATAGGGTTGTCATTGGAATGAGTTCCTCCATCGGTTGCCTTATGAGGTTGCCAAACCTCTGACATTTGTCACATTTCCTAATGTACGCTTGAGCATCATTCTGCATAGTGGGCCAGTATTATCCGGCCCTAATCAGCTTATGGACTAAGGATCGTGACCCCGAGTGGTTCCCGCATACTCCTTCGTGGACTTCCTTCATGACGTAGTTTGCTTCTTCGGGGACAAGGCACCTCAGGTAGGGGCGGGAGAAAACTCTTTTGTATAAGACATCTTTAATCAGTATGAATCGTACAATGTAGACTCTCAATTTCCTTGCGGTTCCCTTATCATCGGGAAACAAATTGTCCTTTAGGTAGGAAATAATTGGCGTTGTCCAATTTTCCTCGATTTCTATCTCCTGCATGTTGACTACATTTATTATTGGTGAGTTCTGAACAAAGAAAAGTACCTGGCTTGGGGAAGGCATGTTATCTGCTGACGCCGCCTTGGCAAGACAATCTGCTTGTTCGTTCTCCTCCCTTGGGATTTGAACGAATTCTGCATTGATGTTGCACATCCGATTATTCACCTTTTCGAGGTACTCGTTCATTCGTTCTCTTCTGCATTCGTAACCGCCGGTAAACTGACTAGTGACCACTTGGGAGTCGCAACGTACTATCACATCCGTTGCCCTTGCTGCTTGCGCGAGATCTAGTCATGCTATCAGAGCTTTGTACTTAGGGTCCGTTTGGATAGAGCTTATTGCTGAAAACTGAAAACTGAAAACTGAAAACACTGTACCAAAATAATTTTTAAATGTGTGAATAGTACCGTGGGACCCATTTTTAATAAAAAAAATTTTGTAAAGTGAAGTTTGTGGGTCCCGTGAACAGTACACGGGACCCACAGATGGGCTGAAAAGTGAGCAAATGCGGCTCCTGTTCATGCACAGTAGCATGCACAGTAGCATGAACAGTAGCCTCTGTCCCCCCTGACCCGTGCATCAGGAGGAAAAAAAAAAAAAAAAATGCAGCAGCAGCAGACGCAAACGTAGATAAGCTGTATCCAAACTCCACCTTAGTCTCATTGTTCGTTATGGGGAAATCAAGTCTCATGCACTAGACCTCGTCTCCTTCAGGGCTGAGAAGCATTATACTGGCTTCTCCTGCATGTTTAATCGCCGACCTGTCTGTGTATATCACCCATCGGGGGTTCCTTTTTGCCCCTTGCTCATTCATGTGGGTGAATTTAGCAATGATCAGCGATAACTTGCCCTTTTGTGGCTGTACGTGGATGATACTGTATATCAAACTCACTTAGCTCGATCGTCTATAGCGCCATTTGTCCAGCCACCTCCGGACTGCTCATTGCTCTTCGCAACGGTTTTTCTGCCAAGACGACTACAATGTGGGCTTGGAAGTATGGGTTGAGCTTACGCGTTGCAGTTACCAACGTTAGGGCGAGCTTTTCTATAGGTGGGTACCTTTCTTCTGCCTTTTATAATGCTTGGCTTGTGAAGTATACGGGTTTTTGGGCCCCGTCCTCTTCCTTGACTAGAGCCGCATTGATAGCAGTTGAGGAGACGACCAAGTAAAGGAAGAGCTCCTTTCCTGGTCTGGGTGGGCTTAGAAAAGGTGGGGAAGAAAGGTATGCCTTTAGATCCTCGAATGCCCGTTGACACTCGGTTATCCATTCAAAAGCCTTTTTTAATATACGGAAGAAGGGGAGACACTTATCCATCGCTCTTGAAACGAATCTATTTAACATTGCAATCTTACCGTTCAAACTATGTACCTCCTTGATGGTTTTTGGTGGTGCCAACTCCATGATAGCCCGACTTGTCCGGGTTGACTTTGATACCCCTTTAGGTCACCATGAATCCCAGGAACTTCCTAGTTGTCACCCCGAACGTACACTTGTTTGGATTTAGCTTCATGTTATAGTGCCTGAGCATCTTGAATGTCACCTTTAGGTCGTCGAGGTGGTCATCCTCTCGTACGCTTTTTATTAGTATGTCGTCTACGTACACTTCGACGTTCCTTCCAATCTAGTGCATAAACATCTTGTTCATAAGCCTCTGATACGTCGCGCCTGCATTCTTAAGGCCAAACAACATCACCTTATAACAGAAAAGCCCCTGGCTTGTGATGAAAGAAGTCTTCTCCTGGTCAGCTTCGTCCAGCTTTATTTGGTTGTACCCAAAAAATGCATCCATGAAGCTTAGTAGCTGGTGTCTTGCTGTTGAATCCACCAAGAAATCAATCCTTGGGAGTGGGTCGCTGTCTTTATGCATGCCCTGTGTCTGTGAAGTCCACGCATATCTTCCACTTTCCGTTGGCTTTCTTAACCATTACCACATTGGCTAGCCAGTCGGGGTAGTACACTTCCTGTATGAATCTTACCTCCTGCAACTTGTGAACCTCCTCTGCTATGGCTAGGTCCTGTTCTTGAGTGAACACTTGCTTCTTTTGGCTGACGGGAGGGAAAGAGGGCGATACGTTCAGCTGGTAAACAATGACTGAAGGGTCAATTCTGGGCATGTCTTCGTGGCTCCAGGCAAATACGTATTGGTTTTCTTTTAGAAATGATATTAAGGCCTGGTGGATTGCTAGGCTAGTAAGAGATGAAACAAAAGATACGGTAGAGCTAGGAAAGTTATTGTATGAGGTCTATCCAATGCTAGATGCAGAGGCGCATAATAGATCGATATGAACATCATGAGCTGTTCCATAATAAAACTAGTTGTTGCTGATACTTTCTTCTCAATTCCTTCTTCTATAACCCGAGCTTGGAGAAGGAAGAGATAAGAGGGCCCTATTTTGGTCATTTTCTCGGGTTTAGAGTTGTCAAGGGGGACCTCTTCTATTTCTTCTATTGTATTCGGCACCGTTCATTGTTCCTCTATACATATTGCCGGTAAGTGGTCGTCCATTTCTAGCATGGCGATATAGGATTCGCGCGCCGCTACTTGATCACCCCGTACCTCTCCTACTTCGTACTCGGTCAGGAACTTGATCATTAGGTGGTAAGTGGAGGTTCCAGCCTTCCATGAATTGAGAGTAGGGTGGCCTAAGATGGCATTGTAAGCAGATGAGCAGTCTACTACCAGGAACGTAACATCCTTGGTGATCTGCTGGGGGTAATCGCCAACTGTGACGGGCAAGGTGACTGTGCCTAGTGGGTACACCCTTGTTCCTTCAAACCCAACGAGTGGTGCGTTAGTCAGAATCAGTCGTTCTCTCCCAATCCTCATTTGCTAGAATGTTGGGTAGTAGAGTATATCGGCGGAGTTGCCGTTATCGACCAGGACCCTATGAGTGTTGTAGTAATCAATCCATATACTCATGACAAGTGCGTTGTCATATGGGTGATGGAGACGTCGAGTGTCTTCTTTCGAGAACCTAATCACTGAGTCATCCATGCGGGACCAAACTTGTTAGCTGGATGTTCTGAACCAATCGAAGGTAGGTCTTGCGCGCCCTCTTAGTTGTACAGGAAGTTGCTATGCTCCCTACAATCATTCTTATATCTTCGACGAGTGGTTTGGGGCGCTTGTTTTCCCTCTAGGGGCCCTGCTCTTGTGGCTAGTCCGTCTTCTCTTTGCTTCTGAACCTCTACAATTTCCCCAGCCTGATTAGGGCTTTTATCTGCTGCTTCAAATCGTAACATTTGGAAGTATCGTGGCCATGGTCGCGATGGAAGTGACAATACTTATCCTTGGACCTCTTGTTGGGATCACCATTCAACTTGCCAAGAAACGTCAACGATCCTTCATCCTTTATTTGCATTAGCACCTGGTCGATCGGAATGTTCAGCGGAGTGAAATTTGTGAATCTCGCCGAAAGGGTCTTGGAAAGTCTATCTTTTCGCCTGTCACCCATCCTCATGGCCTTTTGTCCTCTCTCCTATCTTGACTCTTCCTGCCTTTCTCTCTTTCTAAGCTTTTCTTCTCGCGTAAGTAGCGCGTCTTTCGCATTCATGTATTTGGTAGCCTTGTAAAGCACATCCGACATAGTCTTTAGATCGTTCTTGTTTAAAGAAAACAAAAACTTACCCTTCCGTAGTCCATTGGTGAATGCTACCACAAGTATCTTGACATCGGCTTCATCAATCGAGAGGGCCTCTTTGTTAAAACGGGTGATGTAAGACCTTAGCATCTCATCCTCTCACTGCTTAATGTTCATTAGGCATGTGGTTGCCTTTTTGTATCTGTGTCCCCTAATAAAGTGTGAGACAAACTGGGCGCTTAATTTCTTGAAGGTACTAATGGAGTTTGGCGTTAGCCTGCTAAACCACACCCTCGCAGGACCCCTAAGTGTAGTGGGAAAGGCCTTGCACATGATTTCGCCTGCTATGCCCTGCAGATGCATGAGGGTCTTGAACGTCTCTAGGTGGTCTAACGGGTCCTTCGACCCGTCGTAGGCCTTTATCTGCGGCATATGAAACTTCGGCAGTAAAGGAAATGAAGTGACAGGTACGGTGAAGGGTGAATCTATCCAGTGCACCAGATCGTTGAGATCATTTAGCACCTGCCCTTTGAGGGCGTTCATCATCAAGTCCATCTGCTCCTTCATCATCTGCATGTCTACGACCAGGTTCGGTAGGGCGATGTCCGTGGCTATCTGCCTGCTCATAACATTACTGCCTTCCGGCCATTCTCAATTCTGTTTGGTGTTGTTGCGCTGAAGGCTATTGCCTTCCTACTCCCCCTTTTGGTCTTGAGGCTCGGTGTCCCTTTGGCGCAGTTGCTCTTCCAAGTCATGGTTTTGCTTGGTCAGGCGTTCGACTGCCGCTGCCAGTGTCTGAATTTGTTTCTCAAGAACCGCAGTACGTGGTTCGTCTCCTTAGGTGTTGGTGTTGGTTGCCATTGAGCGGATAAGCACCATGCAACCTTTTTGTCGGGAAAACAGCAGCACGACTTACCTACTCTTTCCCATAGACAGTGCCAACTGATGATGCTGAAAATCGTCAGTAAGCTACACAGTCCTTACGTGCCCGAAATAACACCTGCATAGCACCAAAAAGAAAAAGACCTCAAGAGAGTACCGGTGTGGTACTGGCCTAATACCCTTCGAAGGTTAAATCAAAGAGATTGTCACAACTTTAGAGTGCCAGAGTTGGGATGAATTATGTGTACCTGTTTTCTGAAGGGTTTGGCTTTTTTTATAGTAGTGGGGAACCGACCTTGGTTCCTTGGCAGAGAGGAATGTTTCCTTGTAGAGAAGATCTTCATGAATGTGCGTATTTCATGGGATTCTTTCCATATGAAGATTTTGTTGCTTAGGGTTGACCATGGAGCCAAGTTATTTCCATTTTAGATTCCTTGAGGACCAAGTAAACCATGTGGGTGCCACATGGCGCTGGCCATCGTCCACTTTAGCGTTTGTCTATCATCCTGTTCGTCCATCAAGGTTAGTCTGTACGTCGTCGCATTACCCACTCTCTTCATCCATCACCCTAGTGCAACCATCCAAAGTCGCTTCTATAAAATCTAATTGTCCATCTTAATTTTATCCCCTTAAGTGGCAATTAGAGTTCTATCAAGGGTTCAAAGTATTTCATTACGATAATGAAGAAAGTAAGCAATGCATAACGATTGATTTAAAGATAATCAGTAGAGAAATTTATTTACTCAGTTGATCTGATGTAGTTTAAAATTGTGAGGCCATCTTCTACACTAATTATTGTTGCTGGCAAAGGGAAGTTGTGAGCAACATCAGTAATGGGTGAGTGAGCCATAATGATTCCCACACCATTGGCTAATAGAATGCCAGAGCCATCGACGACACCTTCACAGAAAACAATCTTTCCTTGTACTTTGTATGAATTCATGGTACCATCATTGCAATATTTTGAAATATCCGGGTCAGCATCTGCAGAGTAGTTTGTGGCATCTCCACCCCAAATCAAGGGAAGTGGTGTTCCATTGAGGTTGAAGCTATTAATGGCGATACCCTTCATTAGATCATTCAAAGATTTAGTATGGTATTAGTGAAGATTACTCTATTGAAATGCTATCTTTTGAATAGAATAAGTTCAATTGAAAACTCACTGTATAGACTTGTCCATTGCCAAGCACAACTTGGGCAACCAATTTTCTGTCAATGGTTCTGACAGCAACAGTTAATATCTAAGGTGCGTGATTGGCAAGGCTTTGTGGGTAAGGCCCAGAGTTTCCAGCAGAAGCTGAGGTCAAGATGCCTTTTCTCATGGCATGGAAAGACCCAATAGCAATTGGTTGTCTGAAGTACGGAGGAAACCCAATGAAACCAAGGGACATTGAAATAATGTCGACTCCATTGCTATTGCATCGTCAAATGCTGCTAGGACGTCTGCTGAGTAACATCTAGATGACCAGCAAACTTTGTACATTTCAATCCTTGCACCAGGAACTCCACCTCTTGCAGTTCCTTCAGCTAGCCCAAAGTAGCTTACTCCAGCTACCTCCCTCCCTGCAGCTGTCGAAGATGTATGGGTTCCATGACCCTCGGATTCCCTTGGGGATTTTATGTCTGTTATGCCATAGAAGCCTTCACTGTTGTAGTAACGAGCTCCAATGATCTTGCTGTGATTTTAAAATTTATTTGTAGCTATCTGAGATGAATGCCTAAAAGATTAATGTAGTTTTTATGTCTTAAGTTTGTGCCTCAAGTTATGTATTAGTAACCTGTGTCCCCTGTCCCAAAAGGATCTTAGACAATCACTTATGATTTGAGTATCAAGTATTAAAAATCTTCAAAATGTACCGACTCATCTTTATTTGTTTCAATTAGGATTGCAACCTTTTTTTAGTTGGTGGTTATTTTCCATTAATACCAAAAACTGCACAATGGTATCTCTGCTTAATAGTCAACGCCTTCAGATAGTCACTAACATGGCCGATTTTTTTTTTCTTTGAAATTTTCTCAATTTCATTAATTCTTATTCATCTAATGAGTAATGACTAATGATGTTTAGACCCATGGCAATGCTCACATAAGTACGAGGCAAAAAGAGAGCTCACTTGTTACAGGTGAAGTTGGCACCTTGGCATTTACCCTTCCATCTACTAGGTGGGGAGCTGAGTCCATCATTGAAGCTATCGGATTCTGGCCAGATTCCTGTAACACAACAGATGCGAAAAATTTGCAAATTTTAGCATTTGCTTGATTTTTATGCAAAGAAAGATGATGACAATTGTGTGCTTAATATAATAATCTGTGTCAAGAAGCCCAATAATGACATCTCCTTCATGAGGGCTTCCAACTTTGCCTTTGGAGGGGAAACCCATGAAGTCCCATGACCTTGTAGCGTGAAGCTCTAGTATTTGGTTTGGAAGCACTGAAACTTCCATTTCTGCAACACATTTCGACTGCTTTTAGCACACAAACGGTAGTAAAATTTCATTCCTTGCCACTAGTTTGACACTCACCCAAGAATTTTGCAGTTTCTTCATCAGTTAATTTTTCTGCAAATCCATTAAAACTCTTCCCATAACTGTAGATTAGTGACTCTTTGGCGGTTGAAGTACTGCAATTTGAAAATACAGGTATACGCTTGAGATAATTCAAAAGTTAAAGCTGTTATGGGAAGGAATTATATTAGGAATGAAGCATGTTACACTATGAACAAGTTAAGCCTTTTGGGTGGTTTCCAGTTATAAAAGCGATGTCCTTGAAGTGTAATTCTGTTTTGGAGTGTGAACTAGAAGTCTCTTGATTATTATATAATCTAAAAATGTCACATTGCTCACACTTTGCAGCTCAATCTAAACTTTTCTCCAAACAATTGTTTAGATTGTCTGTCACTGTTTTTGTGTGTCAATCTCAATCATGTCCAAGATCACTATTTGGTTCCTGTTGATACATCTTAAAATAAATACTCGTTCACTCAACATAACGCTATCATGCACCATAATACCTTGATAGATATAAGTTGCCTTTGCATTACCACATATCAGCTTCTAGGCTCTAGCATGGTTATTAGTTATTACAGTAACTGTACATAGCTTTTAATCGCCATAGTTTTGAACTATTATAACTCCTAACACTAATTATAGGGTGTTAACTGGAATACTTGTGATAAATTATGACATTAAGTAGTGACAGGCTAAAAGTTATAAAACCTTCCCAAGTACTCTCTCTAGCATGGAATGATGCGTTGATGCGACAGAAAAATCTCCTTGAGGCTTCTCTCCCATGTATACAGTGTGAACCTGTACGTAACACAAACTCCTTAATAAAGAAACCATGTTGAATTACTTTGGACATTAAAAGATTAAATTTAAACTATGAAAACCAATGTACCTTCCTTTCCTGGCCATGGCAACTCATCAGAAGAGCTGCAAGCCATAATGTGTGCAAAAGAATATGTAGCATTGCCTTGGCCATTGGTATTGAACTTTGTTCACCTGTAAGAGTGTTAAGTTGATGCCTTACGAGATAAAACTCTATGGTATTTATACAAGAAATGAAAACTTGAAATATCCGCTAGCCGTTTCTACCATCATTTGTCAAGCTTCGATGAAATGACATCTTTTGCTGTTTCTGTTTTGTTATATGTCCCCAAATTATTGTCACCAAAATATGTTTAAAAAACATTATATATATATATATATATATATATATATATATATATATATATATATATATATATGAAGAGCTTGCTATTGCCAATTTGAAATGACCAAATTATTAAGCTGATTATATTATTTTTTTGGTCGTCTTTTCACTTCAATTTTCTTTTGTCACTAGCTCAAAAAATGTACAATTTTTTAGGCATGCTGTCATGATAATTGTCCGAGTCTCCCTAGTTAGAGTTTCACCATTTCTTTTGTATGAACAATTGATTATTAGCATGCCATCTTTGTCTTATTTTTTACACGTATGTGTCCTGGAAAAGCTTCTCTGTATCAGCATCCACATCTAATGAAGCCTGGAGCACTGAAGGAGATAGAGCCTTCCAAACAGAAGTCCTTCCAGCTAAATAAGTGAATATTGGACTGCCACAGAAAAAACAAAGTCATATGAGTCATAAAAACTTCACTAGAAACAATCACACACAATTTAATATTAAATTGCCTATCCTGCTGAGTTCTTTATGAACAGTCAATTGTCTCCCACACTAGAATATTAAATAACCAGAACGCCCAAGGACTTAAAAACAAGCAGTAGCTTAACACAAATGTGAAAATGTGCCTAAGAGTGTGGAAAAAGTTTTACTTGGGGGTGCTGGTGATAGAGAACCACTCCATTGTTGTATATATAGGTATATACAAGAATAGGTTGTAATAATGAAGATGTTTGAGTTTGGAAAATATTGTTTCATAAAGTTGTTAAAGTGAAAATTCAAGTTTTGGAATTTTCAAAGTGAAAATTCGAAGTTAAGCATTTTCGATCGGTCCAAGCTTTGGCTCGATCGATCGAAATGGTAAAGAAAAAATCTTAAAGTTTCCGGATGACTTGATCGCTGATTGATTCCTGTTCAACCAATCAAAAAGAGCACTTGATTGATTGAAAGTAAATTTTGATTGATCGAAAGTTGAAAATCAGGATTTTTCTGAAGAATTTCTGGTGACTGTTCAGTGTGTTTGAAGAGGTTTTCAAGCCTTGTGAACAGTTTTATAAAACATTTTAACTCTCCATACGTGCCTTTTGATGAAATATAACCCTATGGGTATATATAAAGGCTTATTTCACTTGAAAAATAACTAATTCCACAAAATAGTAAGTTAGAGAGAAACACAAGAAATCCTGTGGTCATTTTTTAGAATTGCTATCTGTAAAACTTAACATATTGGTTGTATCCTAAGGATAAATATGCGGTAACCCTTTAGCAACAGTAGTGTGAGGGGCAAATATTGTTTAAGGAAAACGATATTATACTTCCAAGTTATCTATTTTTTATTTGTTTTTTGTGTTAACTTTGTTCTTTCATTATTACTCTGTATAGTATCTCCAACATCCATACCCTCAGTAGAGGCAACCTCTGAAACAACAAAAAACCTTGGCACAATGAACAAATCACCCGCCTTAAGAGTTTTTTCCAAGACCCTACGGCCATCAAAATCGACAACCTGAACACGGTCACTACCCCTAACAATATAAGTCACCTGCAATGCCGAGACAAAAGAATATCCAGGAGAGCACATGGCACTTCCATCCAATCTATCAAGGTCAGCCCCAAGCCCAACTTCACCAACCAAAGGAAGGATGTTCAAGACCACAACCCTTCCACCTTTATTAACGTTCACGTCTAATGGAGCCTCCTCACAATTCAATGCCATACCCAATCGATGTTCCTTCTTTGGCTCAGGCATTTTAAAGTTCCCATCAAGCTTGACGATTCAATTGCCTGGTTGCTTTCCGACAAGGGTTTTCACAGCATTCTCATCCAAGTCCCACGCTCGGCTCAAACTTGGTAGAGAACCCAGTGAAGATCCCATTGGAACCTGTCAGGAAAAAATCAGTAAACTCACCAGCTTTGTGAGCTTTCGAAGTATTTCCCAAGAAAAGAACTATTAACTCTGTCCTCTTCATTGTATCACCATGTAACCGCGCCAAAAGGAAGGGCAATAGCATCACCCTTCTTAATTGCGAGGACCTTCTCTTCTGATTCAGGAAGCACAATTCCGGCTACACCATTTGCTATGAGAAAAAAATATCAATAAGTAAATTAACATATTGCATGGTATTACACATATTGCATGGTACAACACCATTTTGGTCCAAACATTTTAAGGTTAAAGTTAATTTAGTCATGGTTATTTTCAACTTTCAGTCTTTTTGATTCTTGTTATTTTTAACTTGTAGTTAATTTAGTTCCTACTATTAACTCACATAAAATCTGAAATAAGAAATGGAACAAATTCATAGTTAAGCGATGATGAACCACTACAACTTGCCAGATGGAAGGGTTGGGATACTAAATTGTCAGAATCTTCACAGCAACCAACTTGTTCAAGTTACTCTTGATGTGCTTAATTCCATAAACTCTTGCTTCCTCATGGATACCATTGGATTTGGTACCAATATCAAGATCACGATAGCTAAATGAGGCATGTGGTCTTTGATTTGGGCTTGGGATTAGGCCGAAGATGAAGATAGATCAGATGATTAGTGGTTTTGGCGACAATGTGGCTGATTGTTCAATGTCGATTTCAGAGGTCGAGGTTCTGGGTTTGGACTTGGCTCTGAGAGAAGGTGGTCGAGCCATTACGTATGAGAGAATCAGGTGGCTGTTCATTACTTTTGTGCTTTGAGTTTGGGACATTTGAAAAAATTGCAGATCTGAAAATTTTGCAGATTTGAGCAGAAAAAATTTTGGTCGAACAGTGGTGAGTGGGGCACTTGTTGAGAGAAGTTTGATCTGAGCAAACACATCCATGGTGGTTTTAGATGTGTTTGGCATCCAAGAAATTGAAAGAAAAAGGAAATTGCTAAGTTGATTTTTTTTTAATTCATTCCTATTTTTCTTTAAAATTAAAATTTTTTTCTTGACATGGATTTTTATGAGGTTGATGTGACATTTTTAAATAGAAATTAAAATATTTTATTATTATTTTATTAGCATGTAAGTTTTAATATGTTAATTGTGTAATTCATTAGCTACACTAGTAGAGTACCCGCGCGATGCGTAAATAATGTTGTAAGATGCTATATAAGAAAGTTAAGTAAAATGTTAAACTTATTTGAAAGTAATAACATGAAAGAAGACATTTTTATCCATTCAAAAATATAATTGTAGATAAATTTTCAATTAGATTTTTTTTTTGGGATAAGTAAATTAGAATCACTCAATCTACTAATGGCATTCACTAATTAGTTACATGTTGCATCAATACAATTTTCCAAAAACGTTACATCTATCCTTGGCTTCAGAAATTGTAGATGACTTCAATAAAAAAAAAGGAAGCATCAACTCACTTGAAGTTATATAGGGGTAGCACTAATTGTCATTGAACCAAAAAAATTGTAGTTACATGCTGCATCGATACAATTTTCGATTAACATAACATTTATCCTTGGCTCCACAAATTGCAAACAACTCCAATAAAACAAAAAAAGAAGCACCAGTGTTCAATTGAAGTTAAATAAAGATATCACTATTTGTCACAAAGTAAAACGAAAGAAAAAATGTGTTGAACTTTGGAAGAACTGACTGCTTATGCTACTTGTGATTCTCTTTCAATGTTTTAGAGCATTTAGCTCCACCACAGGAGATTTATTTGTATAGAAACAAAAGAAGACAGATCAAATGAGAATTAAAAAATAAAATACTTATTGGAAAACTAAACACCTGGCAAATATAGTCATTTGTTCTTACTGACATAATCCTTATGGAAAAATAAACAAAATAAATGGTTTAATAGAACCTAAATGTTATCACCCAAGACAAACCCTATAGTTAAGGCCAAATGAATTCATAGCAAAATGATCAAATGTATGGGAAAAAGTGGAGACAGAAATAGCAAATGTCAAGAGGTTAGAAGAGATTGTGTAGCAGTTCAAGCATGCTAAAATATAGGTTGAAGAGAGTAAACTAATGTGGCACTTAATAAGAAAGTCTTACTGGCTAAAAGAACGTAGAAAGTCTTTCAATTCTATGTGCCACTTGGAAAAGCCTGGTTTTTAAAGGCAAAATTTAAGATATTGAATTGCTATAGATACAACAAAAATTTACTGAAAGCCAAAAGCATTTTTGCTAGCTTTAGGAACTAATATATCCTCTTGCAACAAACCTTATATACGACCTAAGCTGCATAAAAGAGGCATATAGTATTACAGCATCAGTAGTACCTTTTTAAACGTAAAGGAAGAGCAAGTCAAACAAAGGAGCTTGACTATCCTACACAGATTGCACTTGTAAAGCAATACCAAACCAAAAGTTTTGATAATACAGTTTTATAGCCACTATGCCTGAAAAAGAAATCATTAATAACAATCATTAGTGAAACTAAATATAACAATTATTGCAATATATTGTCTTTTTCTTCAAAGTGAAATACAATCATCATATCCATATCGCTCTTAGTTTTTGTCATCCTTAGTATTAATGCACACACTTTATATTTGTCACATGTATTCTTAGGTTGAAGGACATAACTCTTAAATATTTCCATCTAGGAAGTTATTTTCTGCTTAAAATAAATATTACTGGATAATATGGGGTGTCACTTTAGAGGCTTCTAAAGAAACTTGAATATAATTGTTAACCCTAAGCACATCTCATTTCATAGACTTAAGATAATTTGCTTCCATCTACATGGTAAAAGTCTGCAATAAGCAAGACATATATAATATGTGCAGATTATGGTAATCGTTTTAAAAATTCGCTTTACATTATCCTTAACTCTCAACAGTTAAAAAAAAAGTATTCACCTTTAAAAAAAAGAACTGCTTTCTTATCCAAAGGTAAGTTAATTTATTTCCACCTGTGTCAATTAGAGGCCGATACATCATACAACCAACATTGGCATGAGTAACAATAAAGAAAACCCAATGAACGCAAGCTATATGTATCTATAATTGTAAGTGCTTTCAATCAACTTTTCCCAAATTTAATTGTTTCTAGTCCCAAACAAAATACTGAACAAACGAAAATAAATTATAAATTCATCAAGATAGATATATAATTAATCAATTTCTTTCAAGCATTTTATCAAACATTATGGATTCAAAATAAAATATATACCTACTCTTAGGCTCTTTGCAATTCAAATCCACTACAAAAGTTTCACCTCCACTGGCACTTTGATCCAATTCACATAGATACATGGGTCTACGCTATGATTGCATGTGACATGAAAGAGCTCAATTCTTTAGTTAAGCTTCTTCCTCACAAATCTTTCTACATGCCCAACAAAAGCAAATTATTGAATCAACCCAGTCTTAGCCTTAGGATCCATACAGTATCAAATTTGACAATTTCCCTTAATCACATCCCCATGTAACATATTTAAACTACTAACCTAAAGACCAAGTTATAAATTATAAAAATGGTGTGGGATAGAAAATATCTCAATCAATAAAGATATCAAAACAACACAAACAACCCACTTTATTAAGCAAAAACCCATTAATAAACAACAACAAAAAAATGAACAAAACAGAGTTAGTATTTTGTACCTTTTAGATACAAATGAAGGTTTTGATATTCATTCCATGGTGGCTGTTCCTCCTTCGGTTTAGTATTTTGTACCACAACCGGTAAAGTTGAAGCTTTGATTTTCCCAAATCTGTGTTCCTATAAACATTGCAGACTAGAAACTAAATACTTGAACTAAAAAATGAACTGAGAGAGAGAGAGAGAGAGAGAGAGAGAGAGAGAGAGAAAAGTATGCGTTAAATTGAAGGGGAATTGAAGAGTTAAAAGAGAGAAACAGGTAGCAGTCAAGAGAGAGAGAGAGAGAGAGAGAGAGAGAGAGATTGTAGAACGTTTCAGCTTTTAAGATGAGTGAAAAGATTTGAAAGAGCTGTAACATGGTAGTTAGGTTATAATTCAATAATTGGGCTTGAGGCTTTTTAAATGTCAGCCCATTTTAAAGCTACCTGCAAGCTTAGAGTGCCACATGGCAGGACCTCATGTACTCCTACATGAGATCTCTGCTTTTATATATGTATATATATTGATTGATTGGCATTTTTCATTAGTGAGTTAACAGTATAGACCAAATTGACTACTACCAAAATTTAAGGACCGAATTAGCTATGACCCCAAAATGCAAGGTGTTTTATTTTTACCTAAAATAAAATAAAAACAAGCAATCTTCCATCAAAAGACTGACCAAAATTACCATGATATAATTTGAGTCCACCTAGCCCAAGATGGCAGTAAGTTGTAACTTAACACAGTACCAACACAAACTTGGGCTTTCTACTATTAAACTAAATACCCCAAATTTTAATTTAACAGATTAATTTATCACAATCCAAAATTTCACACTATGCACTAAAAGATACTTATAAAATCCAAAAATCACAAACCAAGGAAAAATAAAAAGTAAATTCCATTCAAATTTTATTCTACAAATTGTATACCCAACAAAGAACCCATCTATTATGTTAGGATCATATTTTTTATGCATTAGCTTATCATTTGACAAAACGTACTTTACTTGTAATTGGGTAGATTTAAGTTGGGTTTGATGTATCAAGAAGTATGTGAAATCTACATTCTAAGGGATATCATTAAAGACATAAAGATTAATTGAAGAAACAAGTGAAGAAAAGTAGTTTAAGTAATTCTCGACACTAGGCTCGATACTAACATTTGTCAAGAATTAATGGTGAAGCTCGACATAAGCTCAATCTATCGAGACTTATGATTTTGGAAATCTCAGCCCATGATGATTAGGTTTTCTCTCTCTACAAACCTAGACCATATAAAAAGGTTTATTTTAAAGTCATCAAAGACACAGAGATTCAATTAGAAAACTCATACACATTTTGTAAGAAGCTACTACGTTTGTGTGCCTTACGGTTTTGTAACCAAGTGCTTCCAGATCTTTAAAGTGCTTTGAAGTGGAGAACTTTTTAGCCAACAACAATCTATCAATTTCTTGGACTTAGTCACGTATTAAGAACCATGAAAAGGAAGAAGTCTTCTACAAGAACAAGTCCAATTGGGGATTGAAGTAAATGTTCAACTGTAACTAACAGTTGAACCTTTATCTTCATGTTTGGTTGTGTTAGTAGAGATTTGAATGCTATGCTAATGTCAGGACAGAATTCCAAGTTCCAACGGAATGAAATTCCATCTAAATACAGAACCTACTTCATCACATGTGCCACGTATAAGCATAAAATAATGGATTAATAGGAATATTATACACTACTTGTGCATCTGACATTTATATAAGCTCGTTCAATTTTTTTTATTTTCTATTTTAGCATAAAAAAATATATTTTAATATTATATACTTTTTAAAATACCCATTTCAGATTATATAGTATTTTATAGGCAAAAATTCAAAATTGACCCTTTAACTTTCAGTTTTTTTCATTTTACTTCTCTAACTTTTAGTTTTGTTATTTTAGTCATCTAACTTTCAATTATTGTCAATTCAATATTTTGTTACCCATTTGTTAGCTGTCTTCGTTAAATGAGCAAAACAACATCATTTTGGCTCTTTTTTTTTTTCGTAATTAAAATAAATTAAAAAAACTCTTATTATATATATATATATAAAACATTTAGGCCAAGTTTGAGAGAGATCGAGTCCTGGAATCTTCTTCTTGGTTTAGAAATCTTAGCCTCTACGTCAATCAATGGCCTGTGAAATCTCTATCAGTATCTTGCTTACAAGGTTTGATGTACAACACCTTCACAATTCCTGCCTAATCATCCACAACCGCTTCTCCTCTAACAAACTGATATCCAACCATTTCCTCTATACATATATACACCTCAAATCATTACACCTCAGTGTCTCATCCATACAAACACTACACTAGAAGCTTTTTTTAATTGGGAAAATGGCAAGAGTCTTATCTCTATTCACTTTTCTTGGTTGGGTTCTTCTTAAAGATCTCATTAATAGCAAGCATTTGCCCATTGCTCTTCTTGAACTTCTTTAGCTTCCTCAAAAAATACCAGAACTTGGACTTGGCGTGAATATCGTTCGTGGCCCAGAGCTTCATGCTGTAAATCTTAGGGTGCTCATCGGATTCAGTGGGCAAAGCACGCCCAACAACTTGGTACTGGTGGAACCTGAAAGTAACCATTTCCGATAACAAGCTGAGATCTCTGAAGCCTCTCTCTCTCTCTCTCTCTCTCTCTCTCTCTCTCTCGATGTGTATGAAGAAGTCGTTTTGATTTCAGGTAAGGGGAACGACATCGTTCCCCTAAATGGTTTTTATTTTTATTTTTAATAACAGTTTTTTTAATTTCTTTTAATTACGAAAATTAAAAAAAAGAAAAAGAAAAAGAAAAAGAAAACATGTGCCAAAACAACATCATTTTGCTCATTTAATGGAGACAGTTAACAGATGGTTAACACAATACCGAATTGACAAAAATTGAAAGTTAGAGGACTAAAATGAAAAAGGCTGAAAGTTAGAGTGATAGTTTTGTTTTTTTGCCTAGTTTATACTATATTTTATTAAAATATTACTTTTTTAAAAATTATTTAAAATTGTTTTTCTTTCGTCACACATAACAATTACCATTTACTCTCTTTCTTTATTTTTGAGATATATATAAGAAAAAAAGAATATATAATTAAAAGCGAAATGAATAGTGTTAGTATAAATTTACACAGTTATTATAGCAAACTTATAAATTTATACAATTATATACAGACTGATGTGGGTTATAGCAAACTTACAGCTGTAATTTTTTAGATTTTATGTTTTTTATTTAAATTTAGATGTGTTTTAGTGGGTATTAGTGTGTTTATCCATAAGACCCATATAATTAAATAACCTAATGGGTCTTTATCCATTTAACCCAAATATTCAAATGGGTTGGGTTAAGACTTATCCAAATTAGGTGGATAATGGGTGGGTTCATAGATATGGATAAAAATTGTCATCCCTGTAAGTTAGGGTATGTTTGGTAGACTATAATAGATACTATAATGCAATAATTATTCCTATGGTTTAGTTATTTAGTCGTTTGGTTATGTTTTTATTATAAGGAATAATTATTCCTTATGAATAGAAATTCTTTAACATGATGAATAGCTATTCATCTCTAAAAGGGATGTAATAGCTATTCCATAGTAGGTGTATTAATTTCTACAATTAATATATTTCTAAATAAACAAATTTTCCATATACACATAACAATTATGAAAATAGAAAATTATAAAAAATAACTAATCTCTCTTTTAAATTTTAAAAATATTATCTTTTAGGAAATATAATTATATGAGTAGGATATTTCCTAAAATATATCTTAAGTTTGTTTTACAATACTTTCATTCTTGTCTTCAGGGTTCTATTATTGTGTTGTCACCAAACAAATGAATAGTAATAAGTATTACGTTACTGCATTTTGTATTCATTGTAATATCTTTTTTTTTTTTTTTTTTGATTTGTAATAATATCTTTTTTTATTCCTATGTAATTACTGTTACAGTTTACCAAATGTGTCTTAGTATTTGGGATAGTCTAGGGTAGTGGTAAGATTCCTTATACTTATAATCGCTTGTTCTTGATTAGTGGATTCTTAGGAGTGGTGACCTAAAAATCACCCAGTGGGGTTTTTTCCTTGCGAGAGATTTTCCCTATTCGTCAACAAATCACCGTGTCATTTAATTTTCGTTGTATATTAGTTTATTCGGTGATTTGTTTGTGCCTCCACTATTTGCATGTAACTTGATCTAATTAATCAACTTGGGTAATTGAATTAATTAACCAAGGTCAACTTATAACTCAACAAGTGGTATCAGAGTAGACACACTCTAATTAGTTTTTAATCTTTGCTGTGTGATCCATTAACCTCTACTGTCATGGACATAAATTTCATGAACAAATCTTTTTATACTATTCTCTCTTCTTATACTAACCTTGATATTTCTCAATTTCTTAAGACATGTAATTCTAACATTTTTGTGAACCTGATAATCTTACGGGTTGAAAAAGATTTGTGTGTGGATGAATTATTAAGATCAGTTCAAGTAACAAAACAGTTGATTATTAAAAAATGTAAACTTCATAGAAGACTAGACTATCTCAAAAAGAGCATTCGCATGGCTAACGTTAAAAGAAAGATGAAGGCTTGGTTAAGATTATCCAAGAAAAACTACAGGGAAAAGACTATACCTTTTGATCTGGCAAATAAATATGAAGTATGTTTCATGATGCACACTACCCTTTAAGTGATGGACACTTGCTTGTGGTATCTTGACAGTGGTTGTTCAAGACATATTATTGGAGATTGCTCTCTCTTTGAAACATTTGAACCAAAGAAAAACTATGTACTTTCGGTGATGGGAGAAAATCACAGATAAAAGGGAAAGACATTATCTCCTTGCTGGGACTGCCTAACATTGCTAATGTATTATATGTAGAAGGTTTGAGAGTAAATCTTCTAAGTATAAGCCAGATTTTTGATCAAGACTTCATTAACCTTAATATATGGTAAGATTGTATTGAAGATAAGTTTTGATGGGTTAGAGAAGTACTCATTGACAATCCTTACAATGTGTGGCGCATTGGTAAGATTGAATATTATCTTCAATTTGGGGAATCCTAATATACCACTCAAAAAATGAGAGAGAGAGAGAGACAGAGAAGTTTTGGAAGAAGAAGAGAAAATAGAGTGGTGAGACTATTGAGGTTAGATTGTACATTTCCTTTTTTTAGTGATTTTATATTTTCCTTGACTATATATCACCATTAATTTACACGGGAAGACTGAATTAAGACTTGAAAAATGAGTAGGAACGTTGGTTTTGTCGGATGTGATCACTGAATCCGGATCGCAAACCATTGTTTTTGGACGTAAATGCACTTTTAGTCCCTACATTTTGACTTTTTCCATATTGGTCCCTATATTTTAATTTTACCACTTTTAGTCCCTAAACCAATTAACGCGTGTTATTTTCGTCCTCTCTGTCAGTAAACCGACGGAAATAGCTGAGGTAGCTGTTAGAGGAATTAAAATATTAAAAAAAATGCCACATCACTCATGACACGTCAGCATATAAATTTAAAAAATTAATTAATTAATTATAACTAAATAATAAAATTAAAAACTAAAATTCACATGAATTAAGATTGTTCTTTATGTACTTCAGATTGTTCTTCATTTTACAACTTGTTCTTCATATTCTTCCAAAATCAAACCCAGCAACCAAGAACTCAAACCCATCACAAAAACATAAACCCAGCAACCTAAGAACACAAATTCATATCACTAGGACATAAATGAAAACAAGAAGAAACCCAAATCAACACCTCAAAGATCATCAAACCCAACACCATCAGGTCTACCACAAATCAAGATCATCAAATTCTTCATGTTCTTCCCCAAATTCTAACACAATCAACACCGAATTCTCAACAAATCAAACCCATAAACCTAGTTGCACAAACCAACCCAGCTTAAACCCAGATCGAGAAACGAATCACAACAAACCCAGATCAACACAATCAAACCCATATCCCACCACCAATGACCAACACAATCAAGCTATCACCACCCGCCGATCAAAAATATTTCTTCATAACATGAACTTCAGCTCAAAAACCCATAAAAATTCCAGAACATGACCACCACTACTGCTGATAAAGTCACCAAACCCACGCCAAGACAGTGGCCGAGATCAGTGAGCTCCATTGTGGCTAAGACCGAGATAAAGGCCGAGATCGACGAGCTCCATTGTGGCCAAGACGGTGGCCGAGACCAGGACAAAGGCCGAGATCAAGTTCCATTCTCTCTAAACCACTGTCGGCCCCCTTCCTCTAGATCTGCTCCAAACTGCCGGCCTCATCTCATTCTCTCCCTCTCTCTCTAAACTCTCTCTTTTTTTTTGTAGAGCTCTCTCTAAAATCAGATCATGGTTTAAAAGAGTCTGATAAAAAATAAAAAAAAAATTTGTTTGATGCTTTTTACTAGCTCACTTAAAGAAAAGTAAATACACTTTAAACTAAAATGATCTAATGATAAATTTTTGTTTGGGTTGGTTGAGATGAGAGAATTGAGTTTGAGTTTGAGATGATTTTTTAAATTCTGTTTTAATTTTTATTATTTAGTTAAAATTAATAAATTAATTTTTTTAATTTATATGCTGATGTGTCATGGGTGATGTGGCATTTTTTATAATATTTTAATTCCTCTGGCAGCCATCTCAGTTATTTTTTTCGGTTGACTGACAGAAAGGGCAAAAATAACACGCGTTAATTAGTTTAGGGACTAAAAGTGGTAAAATTAAAATGGAGGGACCAAAATGGAAAAAGTCAAAATGTAGGGACTAAAAGTGCATTTATGCCTTGTTTTTAAAGAAGCTGAAATGTGTGTGTAGTCTATAGAGGAAGAGAGCTTCTAAGTGAGTTATGATCTTGACTTTCAAGTTTCATCTATACTTGAGGGAGGCGAAAGAGAGTTCATAAGTGGGTTAGAGTCTTAGCTTTCATCTTCATATGGGAATAGATCATGCCTGGGTCATAATATGTAAAGGAATAAATGTGTTTGGGCTTTTCATAAGGTTTGGTTTAATTTTCAACAGCAACCCATCTTTTAGATAACAGTTAAAAAAAAAAAAAAAACATGATCTTTTGGGTAACAATAAAAAAGAGTTAATGACAAGAGGTTAAAGAGGCTTAATGCAATATTAGAGCACTACATGGCAAGACCTCATGCTTTCCTGCATGAGGTCTCTACTTTTATATATATACTAGACGCTGATCACTTGCATGTTGCGCATGATAATTTTTTAGGTAAAATACTATTTTAGTCCCAAGACATTATAAAGAGTTTTTTTTTTTTTTTTTTTTTTTTTTTTTTTTTTTTTTTAATTTTAAAAAAAAAAAAGTTTTATCGTATTTTTCATAATCTTGTCTATATCGTTTTTTACCATTATCATATATTCACTGGTTGATGATTTACATAACATAAACATTAAATAGGAGGAAGAACTATTCATTAGATTTTTTTTAGTCATAGTGTATGAAGATTATGATTTTATATATATAAAAGATTAAATGAAATGTCAAAAAATGAGATTATAAAATTTTCTAACTTTATTTCTAATATAATTTCTAAATTACCAAAGAACATCTCATTTTTGGTTATGATAGGAAATATAATTTTCCTAGTTAGAGTTTGATTAGTTTTAAGTTTAAATTTTGTATTATTAAATTTAATTGTTGATTATTGATTTTTTTTTAGAAGCCAAACTTGTTGGCAATTTTATTAAATAACTGACAAATCAGAAGATACAAAGCGATAAATGTCTGGTGGAACATCCTCCATCCAGACTACTACAGGGAAAGAAAACCTTGCTCTCTAGGCTAAGGCATGGGCCACTAAATTACCCTGCCTCCTTATATAAGAGAAAGACTTGGTTTGTAACAAACCTAACATAGACAAAATGTCTTTAATAATGTGTCCAACACAGCTAAAGAAAAATCTTCACAAGCAAGGGCCTTGATAGTAACCTCCGAATCACCTTCAAACATTGACTAATTAAAACCCAGCTCAAGGATTAATTTGACTGCCCTCCGTGCTGCTAAGGCCTCTAGGATTTCAACAGAAGCAGGTTTTTATTTTTATTTTTTTGATAACGCTACCATGACTTGTCCCGCTCGATTCCTAACCACCACCCCTATCCCGGCCTCTTCAGATTCCGAAAACATAACCCCATTAAAATTCGTTTTCCACATCATAGCTGCTATAGGTGGTCTCCACTTGACATCTCAGTGCCTTGGTACACTAGCGCCAAGATTGTAATGTTTCTAAAAATCACTTAGGAGTGAGGCAGCTGATTCCATTATCTTCCCCAGCGGCAGACATTGCTTATTGCATCTCAATTTATTCCTCCGGCCCCAAATTAGCCATGCGACAGTAGCAAAGATTTCCAATTCCTTTTTCAGCCTTCCAACTAATGCAACCAGGTCCGAGAATGTTGCCACCGTTGGAAAATCCTTCCTCAACCATCCTAACCTTGACTCCCAGACTGTATGGATATTTTGGCAAGACCATAGAGCATGCATTGTATTCTTATGCCCACTTCCGCAATGCTGACAGATTGAATCGTTCACTACCTTTCTCTTGAGCAGATTTGATCTTGTTGGTAGAGCTTCTGAGCACGTACGCCAAAGGAAGATTTTTATTTTGTTGGGCACACTCATCCTCCAAAGTCTCTTCCAAAAAAGCTTTTTTTTTTTTTTTTTTTCCTGCCATGTCCGATACCGAAGCTTTGTCCATCATCTCCTTTTCACATAGCAGCTGATAACCCGTTTTTACAGAGTATGCACCGTCCCTGCTTCTTGGCCAGATCAAACAATCTGCTTGGTCTGTGACACAAAATGGTATTGCCTTTATTTTCTATACTTCGAAAGGTAGGAATAAGTGATCTATCATTGCATAATCCCATGCCTTCGTGTCCTAGTAAATCAGAGAAGAGACACGCATATCACCTGGTGCAGCATGTTGTGGTGAAGCAATCTTGGAAGGGAACTTACCAGGCAGCCACTTGTCCCAATAAACCCTAATTTTTGAGCCATCTCCCACTCTCCACATCATACCATCAGCTATGACTGATCTAGCCTTCAATATACTCTGCCAGGCATATGAACCAAAAGCCTTTTTTGCGTCAAACACAGTTTTATGAGGAAAGTATTTTGCTTTGAACACACGGTAGAACAACGAATTCTGATCATGTAGTAATCTCCACACTTGTTTAGCAAGCATTGCCTCATTAAATTTCACCAAATCTTTGAATCCCAAGTCTCCTTGATCCTTTGGTTGACACATGACCTCCCAATTTCTCCAATGAATTTTCCTTTGTTCTCCTTGCTGCCCCTACCAAAATTTCCTTATCAGCATCTCAATATCATGGTAAAGACCCACCGGAAGTTTATAACAAGACATGGCAAAAGTTGGAATGGCTTAAATCACCGCCTTTAAAAGTATCTCTCTACCCGCTTGAGATAATAGTTGTTCTTTCCACCCTTGTAGTTTATTCCACACACATTCTTTGATGTAATTAAGGCTTGCTTTTTTATTTCTTCCCACCACAGATGGCAACCCCAAGTATTTCTCATACTCTTTAACCTCCAAAACCCCCCAAAAAGTGTGATAGTTCCTCTCTTTTTTGCACCGAGACAACTTTGCTAAAAAAGATTGTCCTCTTCCCTCTATTTACTTGTTGATAGGATGCTTTTTCATACAAATTCAAAATATCTTGAAGTTCAAGGAGATCACCCCTCTCCGCTCTACAAAAGAGCAAGGTATTATTTGCAAAAAAGAGATGGCGAATTCATGGTCCCTTCCTACACAACAAAAATCCCCTTATCTTATCCTCCCTTATTGCTCCCTGAATTAGCCGATTTAAACCTTCAGAACATAGTAAAAAAAGATAAGGTGAGAGAGGGTCACCTTGTCTTATTCCTCTAGTCGGAATAATCTCGCCCTTGGGTTCCCCATTCACCAAAATTGAGTATGACACCGTACTAATACACCCCATTACTAAATTCACCCATCTTGCACCAAAGCCCATTTTCTCCATGATTTTTTGTAGAAACCTCCTTTCAACTTGTTCATAAGCCTTGCTCATGTCAAGCTTCAATGCCATGAAACTTGATTTTTTCGCCTTCTAAGTTTTCATATGGTGAAGAGTTTCATATGCCACCAAAATGTTATAAAAAATAGCTTTGTCTAACTGAAAAGCACTTTGTGAGTCCGAGATAATATCAGCTAATTTTTTTTTAAACCTATTAGCAATAACCTTGGATACAAGTTTATAAAGAATATTACATAGAGATATAGGACGATATTCAGTCTTTTTACCTTAGGAATAAGAGTGATGAAAGTATTATTTATGGATGGAAGAATAAATCCTGTGTTTAAGCAATTTAACACCGCCTCTGATACATCATCCCCAATGATTTGCCAATAGTGTTGAAAGAATATTGATGGCAAGCCATCGGGGCCTGGCGTTTGTAGCGCTTCCATTTGGTGCAAAGCAATCTTCACTTCAGCCCGTGTGTAGTCCTCTTGGAGCATGATATTCTTCACAGGTGTGATAATGAGTAGGATGTCATCCACGGCTTGATCAATGCTACATGGGTTGGCCAAATTGAACAAGCCTTGATAACACTTAATTAGGATCTGTGCAATATCACCCTCTTCTGTGTAGCGTTGTCCCTCTGAATCTAGCAACTCACAGATTTTGTTTCGACGAAATCTTTGAGTTGCTCGACTATGGAAGTAACGAGTATTTTTATCTCCTTCATGCAACCAAAAGGCTTTAGGCCTCTGCTTCCACATCTTTTCTTCTTTCACCAATAGCTCATTGATTTCCTTTTTTAATTTCAGCACTCCCTCCATTATACCACCCCTGATCGCAGCTTCTCCGCCCTCCTTAGCTTTTTTTTTTTTTCCTTTAACTGCTTTGTCACATTCCCAAAGGACGTGCTACGCCACCACTTCAAATTTTCTTGGCATTTTGTAATTTTTATCTCCACCTTCTTCATCGAATAACCTATGACAGCTTGGTTCCAAGCGGATTCCACCCGAGGCACGGCATCCCTCCTCTTCAATCCACATGTGCTTGAACCTCCACGGTCTTTGGCTTTTTTTGGGTATACCTATAGGGAAGATCACAATCAGCTTAGGGTCTGAAGTCCCACACTCCAAATGAACTACTCTTGTGTCCGGAAATTTTTCAAGCCAATCAATAGTTGCCACTGCGCTGTCTAACCTTTCCCAAACAATGTATCCATCCTGTTGACCATTACACCATGTAAATTTTCCTCCCATAAAACCCAAGTCTCTAAAGCCACATTCATCTAGGACATCTCTGAAATCTTGCATCTGTTTGAAAGGGCATAACCTTCCTCCCATTTTTTCATGTGCTCTAACAATCTCGTTAAAATCTCCAGCACAAATCCAAGGTAGAGAGTGCTTAGACTTTAGCCTCCGAGGAGTTGCCCAAGACACATGGTGATTTCTAGTATTCGGTTCGCCATAAAAACCGGTAAATTGCCACTCCTCATCTCTCCCTTTGTTAACGATTGCATCGATATGGTTAGGTGAAAACGTGTCCACTGAAATATCACAATCCTTCTTCCAAAAAAGAACCACCCTGCCCCCTCTGCCTTCTCCTGAAACTTAAATCATCCCCCCAAATTTATACTGTGCACAAATTTCCTCAAGCCTAGCTTTTTTTAGCCATGTTTCGGCCAAGAACATGATTGAGGGATCTTGTGCCCGAATTAAATCTCCAAGCTCCTGATCTATCTCCGGGTTCCCAAGCCCTCGATAGTCCCCGCATAGGAGACTCATTGGACTTGGCGGGGCTTGGAAACAGCCTCCGCCAATAAGCTTTTATTATTCCCTTCCTCATGAAGTACTCCTTTCTGTTTTTTATGATGGTCACCATGATTTTCTTCATCATCTTCCACTATGTTTCTTTTTGCACGCAACATAGCAATCTTTGCATTGCACCCTTTTTTTTTTTGTCACATTCAATCCTTGTCCACGCTTTTTTGTTTAGGGTTTTTTCCCATCTTTGGTCCATGTGAGGTCACGTGCTCATTAATCTGACTTGGCACCTGGATATCTGACCGAATCTCACTCACCTTGCTAACTAGATCAGCATTAAGAATTTCAACTCTAGCCGTTGCCTTCTGAGCCATTTGTGAATCTCTACATTACCCAAATAATTGCTATCATTTATCTCATACCTATTTAATTCTTCATCAATATCCTTAATTTGATTCTCCAGGAAGTCACCTTCCTTAATCGGATTATACACTTCTTGACATGGGGGAGCCGTATTAAATTCAACAAATTTAATACGCTTATTAAATTCCTTTGCAAAAACCATTTCCTCCTCCACCCGTGTCTCCTCCACTCATGTCTCCTCCACCATGACTGGCGGCCTGACCTTCCCTCCACCATGCAATCCGCCCTAGCCCTGCCCCCACGATTTGAAAAGTCCGCTGCGTCTTCTTCCTAGTTTCGTAAAACCTAGGGACTCGAACAACTGATTTTTTATTCAGAGATGATGGAGCAGCTTGAATCCATGGCCCATACTCTCTATCTTCCACTTTCAAACTTCCATTGCTCTCAATCCACTAGTGCTTGCTCACTCCCAAGTGCAGGAGATTGTAGCAATATAATTCTCGGAGTACCGAGGTCGAACCACAAGGAGCGGGGTAAATTCAAAGACAATATAATTAAATAATAATTTGGGTGAAGAAGAAAAATAATTTTGCTTGGTGACTGTTTACAAGAATAATAATAAAAACTGATTCAAATCAATAATGTAAATACTAGGGCATCAGAGTGTTTCCCTATATCGATATGAGATTCTTTGTGATCTAAGAAAATATCTATTTCATAATTGATTGTTCTTATGCAATTAAAAACTTATGATTCGGTTGAACTGAGACAATTCAAGAACGCACGATAACCTCGATTAATAATGCGGTTAGAAAAGTTTTTCAGAAAAACCCATTCACTTTAATATCTGATTTCTATTTGAAACTATTAGAAATTCATCTAAACAATGAGATAAACATGATTGAACTTATTGAAAGCACGGAAGAACTAATACATCAAAATAAATCTAATTGAACAATCAAGTATGTTGTTGATAAAATCTTAGAAAGAATCACATTGAATATTCATACCGTATAGAAGAAACATAACCCCTAGCCCTAGAAAAGAGTTTAGGCTGCCATTAGAGAAAGGAAAAATACAAGTTTTCTCTGCTCAAAATTCGTTCTCCCAGCCTCCCTACAAAACCCTAATATAAAAGTGTCCAAAGAAAATAAAACTTTTACTATTTTAATTTCCGACCAGGTTTACACCGGTAACTTGTGAGTTAATTACGGCCTTCAAAAATTGAGAATTTCGAAAAACTCAAAACTGGAACGTTGTAGATAATTAAGTCACAGTTCTAACCCATCTAGCCTTGTGTCAATTGGATTTTTGAGGAGAGAGATATGCCCAAAATACTGATCGGTGCTCAGATAAGATTTTTCCTTTTCAGATTCTGCCTCTTTGATTTCTTTCCTTATTTGAAACTTCCAATCATGGTAGACGATCCAAGCACTCCAGCTGCACCTCCTTAGACATTTAATCATATTCCTTTAGCTGTACTTAATTTTAGTTTGGCCTCCATTCTCTCACAAATTCTTGTAAATTTATCTTTCTCACATGATTTCCCGAAAGTAGAAAATTACACACAATGAATGACATCTTATTCAAGAAATTATGTAAAGATAAATAATAGAGACTAATGCAAATCATGACTTAATTATACAAATTAAGCATAGTAATAAGGAGATAATGCCAACATAAATATATAACAAGTATATATTTTAAGGCGTTATCAACTAGTCACAATCCTTATCACAATGATTTAAGCATCCACACCAATAACATATGTTAGGCAGTCTCTTGTACTTGAAAGAAACCCACCCTTCCTCCCCTTCATTAGTAGTTATAAGACGACCTCTACAAAGTGGAAGAGCTACGTCGATAACCACTTGCACTCTCATAAAACTCTCACCAACCATGTCGAAGAGATTAGTAGTCCTATCCACCACGCCCACGTTTTCACACAACTCTTCGGCAACCTCACGTGTCATGAAGGTAGCTAGGATGTCGTGGATTTGAACCCATATTGCTACCTGATTAAAAATCAATTCATGTATAGGTAGCTTCTTCTCATAGCGTTATATAAGCACTATGTGTCTATCGTAACTCTAGGGTTCCGCTGCAAAGATTTTATCCACTTCCTCCTTATTGTCAAAGACAATTAACATCACATGGTCCCCTGCATTTCTGACTTCAAATCCATTCTTTGACCTCCACAGAGGATTAAAAGTACGGATAATTGCCTCCATGTTCAGAGCACATTTTGTTAAAAATTTTGCTGCAATAATACACTCACTCGAACTTTTTTCCTTCACTAGACGAACTCCACCCCCTTCCCTATCGTTGAGAGAGAGGTTTCTCCAATGCTTAGTAAGACTTTCCATTGCCACGTATCAAGATCACTCACCCTCATGTTTCCCAACCCCAAAAACAGAATACAGAAACCCCCAAAAAACCTACAGGTAACACTGTTACCGTAGGGACCTCACACCTCACAAGAAGGGACAAATCGTTCTACTATCTAAGAGAGCTGAAAGAGCAAAACTTCCTTTGTTCAGAGAAACACGTATTAGCAAAACTCAATTCATTTAAGTGAATGTAGTGGTTGATTTTATTGTACTATAAAGTTTTTAATGTCCTTTGTATAGTCATCTCTATTTTATTTCTTATTCCTCTTGATCACATTTTATTTTCCAAATAATAGTTATTAATTGATGTTTGATTTCATTTCTTTTTTTCTTCCTTCATTTATTCTTTATTACTTTGTATGTTACATTGCTAGTTCTAAATTTTATGGTTATCAATAAAAAATAGATATCACGAATGGCTTAAATAGTTATAGATGTAGTTATGTTAGTGGTATGTAAAAGGTATTTCTTCTTCTAAATTTTCAAGGAAATAAAAAAGGTATTTCTCTAGTTTGGTCTCAATTAATTAAGATATCCATAATATATTAATGGAAGTAATAATGAGCCTTAAATTTTTTTAATGTATGAAGTAGTTAGGTTAGTGGTATGTCAAAGTTTTTATATAAAAAAAATTAAAAAAAATAATTCCAGGGAAATGTAAAAGGCCTTTTAAAAAAAATTGTAACTTTTTGAATTGTAGAAATATGATTGTTTAAATTACCTTGTTTATAGATTTCATTATTAAGTTATAAACATTTAAATTAAAGTAGATGAATATATAAATGCAAAATCATATGTAAAGTTACAATCGCACAAGATAAATATGTATAGATAATTTTTTTTTGTTTGTGATTATTCATGAATAATTATTTCATTGTTTACTTATAAATATCTAAATTAAAGTTTTTTTTTTTTTTAAAATCTAAATTAAAATAGATGAATATGTAAAGGTAAAACTATATGAAAAGTTTAAACTACCCAAGATGAACGTTTAACCACTGATAGACATGTGTCTTTTGAAGACTAAAAGTATATTTGATTGCTTGAGCTGGAACTATATAACTATTCAAATATTGTTGTGAGTGGTTCCATCATTTGCAAATTATCAAGTTTGGTGCCCTTACAAAACATATATTTCCTTTTGCTAAAAACTTTACATGAACTCCCATTTTGTGACAACCTTTTCTTTATTATTTTTTTCTTTTTGCCAAAACAACTTAAGAATATTAAGACTTAAGTTAACATATGTGGTAGCCGTAAAACATGTTAGTGATATGGAAAATGGAAAGATTTAAATATTTAAAAAGCATTTTTAGTATATTGTAATATAACACATTTTTTTCTCAATATTTTATGTAACCTTTCTCATACAATCAATATTGTTGGCTTCTTTTAAAGATGATACATAATATTTTTGAGAAGAAGAAGAAGAAGAAGCAAAGACGATGTGTAATAACCCAAGGAATCTCGCTAGCCACATTTGCGCTATACCTCAAAAGGACTAGTCACAATTGAGATTCCTTTTAGTTGTTAATAAAACCCAGATCTATCCAGTAAATACCTAATGTGGTATTCATCACACACCCACACACATCACACAATCAATCAAATTGGGGCATCATAATCTCCCACACTTAAATCCCTAACGTCCTCTATAGGGCCCACTTTGTGGGGTAGCATCTCTGAGCTCACACGGAGCCGACTCTAATACCATATGTAACGACTCAAGGAAAAGTGCTAGCCACATTTTCGCTATACTTCAAAAAGACTAGTCATGATTAAGGTTCCTTATAGTTGTTAATAAACCCCAGATCTACCTACTAAATACTTGATATGAGACTCATCACATACCTACACACATCACACAATCAATCAAATTGAGGCATCACAAATTTAGCCCCTGTTATTTTCAAGTTATAGTCTGTGCAATCTCTACCATTAGATAACTAACAAAATTTGCTTATGTGGCAGATGGAAAGTGCACATGCCACGAATTAAATTAAAATATTAACCAACCATCCTGCATGTCTGAAGTGGTAGTACCATGTCAGCTTTCAGCCTCTTTTAGCCCTACGTGACCCACATGTGACCAACTTATCAAACCCAATCCCCACTGGTCAAACCAAGATCTGTTGCCAATTCCAAGCCGAAATCCCCATTGACAAATATCTCTATTACTCTTCATATCCACAACTCGCTCTCTTTGCTCTTTAATGAACTTATTATGCAGTCCGATTTATCTAGCCCTCTGAAAAATTTCATTGTTTTTTCATCAATCATTAGCTTTTGAAAAATGTTGTGTTATGGAGGAAAATGTGGCTGTGGATTTGGCTGCAAGTGCAACAATGGTAGTGGAGGGTAACCTTCCAAAACCTCTTATGCTATGTTTGGATGTTGGGAGAAGGAGGGGGAGTAGAGTAGAGGGAGGGAGAGTAATTAAATTACCTTGTTTGGATATTTTTTAAGGAAGGAGGTGGAGGGATTTGGAGGGCTTTGAACTACTTCTAATCCCTCATTTTCAATTCCCCCAAATTTGAGTGATTTGGAGGAAGAGTGGAGTATAAAAATGCTTGACCAAATAAATTATCAAATTTACCCTTATTATATTAACAAAATTACAAATGAAAGACTAATTATTCCCTTCCCCCTTACTTAATTTTAAAAACATCCAAATAAGGTGGAGAATAACCATTCCCCTCTACTCTGTTCTCCACTACTCTCCTCTCTCTCAAAACTTGCAAACATAGCATTAAGCTTTTGGGAAATTTTCATTATGTTTGTCCTTTGCTAGCTGGGGTAAAAATTAATGTTTTATTTCCGTATTTTTAAAATTAGATAAATTTTTTATAATGATAAAGAAGAAGTTTATAACTATTTTTTTAGGGGAGAAAATGAAAAGGGTTTTACTAAGTGCTCTGATGCGTTCTTGCGTAAGAAAAATTGTGGGGATTTGGTGAGATGAGCTGTGGCTATGAAGACGGGTGGTTGATAAATTGGTCACTTGTGGGTCATGTGGGACTAAAAAGGGCTGGAAGCTGACATGGAAGGGTCATTTGAGAAATGTAGGATGGCTAGATAATATTTTAATTTAATTCGTGACACATGTGCATTCCATTTGTGACATAAGCAGATTCCGTTAGTTATCAAATGATAATGATTAAATTAACTATGACTTGAAAATTGTAGGGACTAAATTGATTGCTCTAAAAATGTAGGGACCAAGTTGGCTGTGACTCCAAAATGTAGGGACCAAAATTGTGTTTTCACCAACAATATATTATCATCTTTGTCTTATTTTTTGCACGTGTCTTGGAATCAATAATTGTTCCTCGCCTGCATATGGGAAATCCAGAACATTTTCCTTTGATTTGATTTCATTGCAAACTTTACGGGAGAGAGATGCACTAAACATGAGTAAATGGTCAGTCAAAACAATATTTTTATCCCTAAGGCCTAAACTATGTATTAGGTTTCGACTCCATTTCTAGACTATCGATTATTTTAATTTTATACTTAAGGATTATAAGGCTTGTTTAGTAAAAGTATTTAAATATGATTTTTTTTGTTTTGCAATCCATAAAATAAAGGGCCCCACACTTGAATCTATTGTTTGACTTGTTGGGTTAAGATAGCTTGACCCTATTAATTAATTTAATTACCCAATTTGATTAATTAGGTTTAATTGCATGCAAATCATTAAGGCACCAACAAATCAACAATTAAACTAAATGCAGTGGAAATTAAATTGACATGGTGATTTGTTGACAAATGGAATAAACCTCTCGCAAGAGAAAAACCCCACTGGGTGATTTTAAGGTTATTGCTTCCAAGAATTCACTAATCAAAAATCAAGTAGTTGCAAGTATAAGGAATCTTACCAACTATCTTGGCCTATTTCAAAATACCAACCTACAATTGAACCTTCATTCCAATACCCAATTAGACTTGATCTTGTAGTAGTCTTCTTTCCTTTGATGCACAAATCTTCAATCTATGACTAACCCTTTGCACGGATCCCAGTACGCGACTAATTTCAGCAACTTAAATAGGTGTTGTTGGCTGCAAAGTTCTTCATTTTATCAATAATGAAGATCTGGAAGCACTTGGTTACAAAACCCTATAGTGTTTGTTGATGCCCACTTTGGCAAGGAGGTCCAATAACAGGAAGAAGCCCAACAATATGGGAGAAAGAGAGTTAGTAAATTGAGAAGAAAACCATTAATCCTGAATGGCAGGAATAATGCACCATAAGCCTAAAAACCAACAAAAGGGCCTTAAAGAAAGCAAGTAGGCCCAAAGGAGTCCAAAGAAATAAGTAGTAAACCCATGGGTACTATAATAGTTGGTAATGAAATTGGGCATTTCATCTGTAAAGACTATAATATATCAACTAAGATGATTTGTCTTGATCATGGAAGTGGAGACTTCTAGTTGGTATGTTAATATGTTTTAAGAGTTAAGACATATTGAACTGGAGCCTGTGAGATTTATTATTTTCCTAACGACTGTCAAATGAATAATAAATCTCACGACTTCTATTTACATGAACTCTTAATCCTGAGAGGATAATAGATCTGATCATGAAATGTAGGTTACTTTGATATATCAGGAGTGAGATCTAAAATAACGGTCAAAACCTCAATATGTTGGGCAGCCTTATTTAGTGTTGATGGAACATATATTCTCAAAATGGAATTCATAGTCTCTTAATCGAGATATAAAATATTCCCTTGAGATAAGTTTAATGCGTTCAATTATTCAGAGAGTTAGGCCTAGCCAATTTGGTAAGAAGTTATTAAAGTATATATTTATGAAATTGGATTTCATAAATATATGATGAATAACTTTAAAAGATTAAACCGGGTACTCAAGGATAAGTGTAGTAATTTACAAAGTGACAGTCTACATTCATGACTTTGAATTACTATGAATATTTTATGAAGGGGTTGCATGTATAATAAAGTCTTGGGATATAATTTACAAATAAGGCCTAGAGTGCAACTATATTTATATAGTAGTATTAAATATAGTTAATGGTAACTTTGGACTTGTTAAGAGTTGACAAAAAAGCCCAAGGCCCATTGGAGCTAGTGTCTTATTGGTCCCTTTTGGTCCCACTCCAAGCCACATACTAAAACCTAATTGGAAAGGCCCAAAAGGCTAGCCCAGTTAAATAATCAGTTATAATGAGAGAAACATACATAATTTATATGTGTGAAAAAGAGTGACATCATTGTGACATGGTGTGTATGTGAGAGTGAGACACTCTATCATTCTCCTTTGGAAACTGATTGAGAGATCACACTTCTTGGACATAAAGTGAAAATTAAAAGTGTTCCCAAGTACTTTTGATTTTGGTTTTGATTTTCACCACACCAAGGTACGCTCTCTTGTTCTTGAATTTTGAAATTTGCATAGTACATGTTAACAATTGTGAATGAAGTAGATCCGTTAATTTTTCACTGTGTATGTTTTGTATGCAATACAAACAGGTATTTTTCCATCATCTGAAGGTAAAGGATATGGTAATTTGGGTCGGGGAAGTCCAAAAGACTTAGCAAAAGCCCATGGGAATGAAGAATTGGAATGGGTCGATGATGCCCAAGGAAATGGAATAGGCTGAGGATGCCCAAAAGAATGAAATGGGCCAAGGAAGCTCGGAAGCGATGAAACGGGCCAAGGGAGCCCAAAACAGCATGAGTATCAACCCAATGATGATGCTAGGCTATTAGAATTGAGTAAAAAGAAAGCATACAAAAAGCCCAAAAGGGGTCCAACGAGCACGAGTCAAATAATAGCATGGAAGGAATAACAAAATGGCATGGTAGAAGTACTAACTGACTTGCAAAAAGAGTGAGGGATGGATTAGAAAAGGAAAAGCCTGCAATCAAGCAAGGCCGAGCCCATGAAAGAAGTAAGACATGAAGAATGAAAGCTCAAAGACTCATTTACGCCACAAGAGGACAAGAATGAGCAGAAAAATGTGCAAACGAGCCTTTAGGTCATGACAAATGTATGAACAACAGATAAGCCATGGACATAGATGGAAGTGGAGCATGCACAAGGCTCAAGCACCACCAACTTGTACCCAGCCAATCCAGGAGTGGTGGGCCATGGGTCAGAGGTAAGAGAGGGTATGGTCTGACGGTGGGGAGAAAGGGAAAGCCTATTCAGGGATTCTCACTCAAACTCTTTTGGGAGAAATGTCCTACTGGGATGACATACCACCCAAAAGAGGGAAAGATAAGTTGGAATCACTAAGTGCATGTCATGAGGGATAGTGAAAGAGAATGCCCACTCTTATCCAGATGAGAATGCCACAGTAAGCAAATCTTAGTCTGGAATAGGCTGTGGCACAGCTAGCATAGGTAAGTGGTGATGACTTTGCAGTCGACAGACCAATAGGTGGTCTGGGAAGGACACCCACACCAAGAAAAAAGTAGTTAAGGGGTAAAATAGTAAAAATCCAATCATGGCAGGCAATATAAAAGTTGTCTCAACTGTGTATAGTGAAACAATAACATAACCACAAAGCAGGAGTGAACAGAGAGAAAAGAACGTAAGAAAGGTAGTGAAAGAACAGAAAACTTAGAAAAAGAAAGGAATTAGAGAGAAAAACAGAGAGCAAAACAAGAGTGTGATATTAGGCATGCACCAATAGGCTATTTCCCTCTCTCCCTCTAAAAGCCTACCCTCTAGGAAGGATTAAGAGATTTGAGAATAAGTCATTTAGGCCCATTCTCTCAAAGTAGGTAATTTTCGTGGCAGGATCCTTCTGTGAGCCCACATTAAAGAGTGGTTCCCTTCCTGGACTTAACTCCATAGGGAAATCAAGCATGGTAGACTAACCATTCTTCCCTTTATTTTATTGATTAAGCGGTAGTGTGCTCTCCTTTCTTTATTGTTATCATCTTATTTATGCTGCATTTATATTATCGCATTGCTTATTCCTTTATTAAGCTCATCACTTAGTATTTTCTATTTTCTAGCTAATAGTTTACATATTCTTATCGTCGTTGTTATACTACACTTGTCTGCCTTAACTTTTTTGTAACAGTTTTCTCAGTCATGGGCATGTGACCAGGGTTTTAGCAAAGGGGTTATAGTTTGTGCACAAGCTAGCTTGGGGTGTGTTGCAGTCAAGTCGATCCTAACTCTTCTACCGAGAACTATTGGGCCATAGAGTGGCAGGAGGCAGCCCAGTCTGCGGTTGCGAAAAAGGCCCACCACATTTAAATTGGCAACCCCGCTAGAGAGTTGAGAAAAAGATAGGGAAAGTAGACAAAAGCTCTTGTAAGCTATGTCCCTAAGATAAAAAACAACACAAAACATAAGTATTGTGCCTTCATAGGCAGAGTCAAGGCCAATAATGCCCCACTAACACTAGCCTAACCAGGCGAAAGGTGTCAATAGGGCAAGGACTAAACCTCAGCAATAGCAAAGGGTCCCCACTGACAATGTCAATGTTTTAGCAAGGTGTTGCAGTCATTGAAACATTCACAACAACAGATGATGGAAGAAATCCATCAAAATGAAGGTGGACAAGATGAAGGAAAAAGGAAGCCAGCATGACCCAGAGCATGCAGCAAACAAAGAGAAGACCCCAATCAGAGGTGCTCCGTAGAATACTGAACAACATTTTATCACTGTGGCCGAAGTTGCAGCACTCCTAGAGCAAGAAAGAGCCAAAGTGTCCAAGGAAAGGTTTTATGCAAGAAGACCTCCTTACCCACTGAGAATACTCGGCAGGCCATACCCTGAGAGGTATGAACCATGCGTTTTTACATAGTATGTGGCAGAAAGGGAAGTGCCATCGAGCATATGAGCAAGTTTATTAATATTCTTGGCCCTCATGCTGCAGACGAGGATCTGTGTCTTCGAGAATGTTTCAAATCACTGAGTGATCGTGCATTCACCTGGTACACTGGTTAGAAACCAGGGTCAATCCTAACATGGGATGACATGGTGGGCGTATATTGTATTAAATACTTTCACGAAGAAGAAACAGTAACACTCGTAACTTTGTAAGCAACCAAGCAAAGAAGTGGTAAAGATTTGATGGAATACATCAAAAGGTTCAGAGACATAGCACTTAATTGCTATGACCATTTTGAAGAAAAGACGTTAGTAGAAATGTGTATGGGAAACATGATCAGGGAGTAAAAAGTTGTTTTGGAGAATCTAGAAATCTCCCAGTTCGCACAGTTGTTGCAGAAAGCCAGAAAGACCACTCAATTGGTGAGACCAAGTTTTGACAGGAAACACACTCCACAAGCTATGGTAGTATCCACTGGTGAAAGAAAGAGGAAGTCTGACTGGAGGGAGTATGATACTCCTCCATTTCTACCACGTACCCCAAAGGAGCTGGATGTGCTCCTAGAAAAATGGATAGCAGATGGATTTTTTAAGCCTAACTAAGTTTCCAGAGAGCCCACCAAAGAAGAGCGGAGAGACTTGCGTTTCTGTCGCTTGCACAATTTTGTGCAACATCCTACCGCAGAATGCTGGGCACTCCGTAGACTAGTGCATCGAAGAATTAAAGAAGGGACTCTAGAGTTGTCCCAACTAGAATTTTAAAGAAACCCACTCCCAAACCACAAGGGGAAGGGTGTAGAAGCAGTTGTCATTTGCGCAGATCTAGGAGAAGATGAGGAGGAAAGGCCGGCCTTGCCTACCGCAGCAATTATCACCTTGCAAAAAAGTTCCAGGTTCAAGAACTTGTTTAATTAGTTGGGAGTCACAACAAATGAATGAAGGATAGCTATAGAGGCTTTGGTGAGTATTGCCTTTAGAGCAGGAGTAGAATACTTGACAACAGAAGTCACGGATGACAAGGCCCTCTTACAGGAGGCAAATGAGATCACTTTTAGTGATGAAGATATAGAAGTGGGGTACTCGGATCATATGAGGCCCCTTTACTTGGCAGCATCCATAAATCAAATACCTATTAAGAGAGCCTTGGTGGACACAGGGGCTTCCGTAAACCTCATCTCGCTGAGTACCTTACAAGTAGCAGGAATTTCAGAAAGAAAGATTCAGAGATGCCCAATGGAAGTAGTAGGATTTGGGAGAAAAGGCGAATATACCAAAGGCCACATTCAGCTATGGTTGAAAGTGGGACCAATAGCCTCTTCGGCTTGCTTTCACGTGGTGAAAACAAAGGTCTCATACCATGTGCTATTGGGAAGACCATGGTTGCATAAGCACTGACTGGCCCCATCCATTTATCATCAGTTTGTAAAAGGAAGGTTGAATGGTAGGATGATATGAATAGCAGTGAACCCATTGCCCTTCAAGCAAGCAGAGGCTCATCTAGTAGAAACTATGTTCTACGATGAGTGGGCGTCGTTGGGAGAAAGCTTAGTGTCAAAACCACAAGGCACCTTTGTGCCTAGGTGGGAAGACATTGAAGACGACCCAGCGCCCGATCTAAGGAGGCTATTAATGCAAAAAAAGAAGTGGAAGGAAGCACCCGCTCTGGAATTAGACGATGCACCACAATGCGTTAGGGTTTAGGCCCTTGATGGCAGAATCATCTACATGTTATGAAGGTGTGCAGGGCCCACATGTGATACGTAAGAGGGCCCCGTACAAGGACCATAGCATAAAAGCTTAGTGTGCTGTGTGGCTCAAGAAAGTTCAGAAGAAGAGAGTAATATGGAGGAAGAGGAGGAAATTACAGCAGAAAAGGATACGCAGGTAACAGTAGTGGAGGAAGTTAACCTGGGAACTACTCCATAAGAGCCAAGGCCCATCTCAATTAGTGCAAAATTGTTAGAGGAAGAAAAGTCAGAATTAATATCATTGCTGAAAGAATTCAAGGATGTTTTCGCGTGGGATTATAGCGAGATGCTTGGGTTGGATCCCGGACTAGTGGTGCATATGCTAAATGTGGATCCCGAGGCTAAGCCAGTGGCTCAGCCTACCAGAGTGTTCCACACTGACATTAATGGGTAAATAGAAAGGAGGTGAAAAAGTTGATGGCCGCGGGTTTTATTTGGCCCATTTAGCATCCACCTTGGTTGTCCAACATTGTGCTAGTAAAGAAGAAGAATGGGCAGATAAGGTGTTGTGTGGATTTCAGAAATCTTAACAGAGCTTGCCTAAAAGATGAATTCCCATTGCCAAACATGGACTTGTTGATAGACTTTGTAGTAGGAAACGCCATGTTTTCATTCATGGACGAATTTAGCGGATATAATTAGATTCAAATGGCGCTAAAGGACATGGAGAAAACTACTTTTAGGATACCCATAGGCAATTTCTACTATACTGTGATGCATTTCATGTTGAAAAATGCGGACACAACCTACCAGTGCACCATGATGGCCATATTCCACGACATGATGCACCGAGAGCTGGAAGACTATATGGATGACATAGTTGTGAAGTAAAAAGGACAAGAAGATCATGTTTGAATATTGAGAAAGGTGTCAGACCTTCAAGTTAAGAATGAATCCCCTCAAATATACCTTTGGAGTATCTTCTTGGAAATTTTTGGGTTTCCTGGTTCACAGCAAGAGAATAGATATGGACCTAGCCAAAACCATAGCCATAGCAACCATAAAGCCGCCTGCCATTGTAAAAGAACTAAAGAGTTTCTTGGGGAAAGTTTCGTACATTCAAAGATTTATCCTTGGTTTGGCGTCAATCACTGCGGCCTTCACCAAGTTACTCAAGAAGGGACAAAGCTTCGAGTGGGGAGAGGCGCAGCAGACGGCCTTTAGAAGGTTACAGTAGATTATGACAAACCTTCCTACAGTGCAAGCCTCGATCCGCAAAAGGCCACTACTACTCTACTTAGCCACCAGCTTATATGCCATAGGTGCATTGATTGCCTAAGAGGATGGAAGCGGTGTTGAACAACCAGTCTACTATATCAGCCGCACTCTAAAACATGCAGAGACTCGTTATCCTAGAGTAGAAAGAGCATGCTTGGCAATAGTATATGCTTAACAGAGGCTATTCCATTACCTCCTAGCCTATGAGGTATGGCTAATGACGAAGTCTCATGCAATTAAGGCTCTGCTGCGGCAACCGATCCTCTCTAGAAGGATATCCTAGTGGTTGTTACAGTTATCACAGTATGATTTGAAGGCAGGAATGCCTAAAGCAATGAAAAGCCAAGCCAAAGCAAAATTATTGGCACAATTCCCAGGAGAGGAGGAATTCCCGCTAGATGACAAAGTTCCAAGGGAGGTAGCCACGATAGAAATAATCAAGGAGTAATGGGTAATGAAGTTTGACGTATCCTCGACTGCCCACTCAGGAGGCATAGGAATAGTCCTATATCATGAAGGATACAAGGCCGTAGTGCTCTTATTCAAATTGGAATTTCCTTGCTCAAACAATACTGCAGAATATGAGGCTTATCTTACCGAGCTAGCCACGGCCCTCGAAATGGGGGTCAAACATTTAAAGGTGATAGGAGACTCCAACCTAGTAGTCTGCCAGACCAAATGATGCTTTTCTTTAAAGAAACCCAGCTTAGCCCCGTACAAGACAATGGCCCAGAAGATGGAGGAAAAGTTCTTAACATTCAAAATAAAGCACACTTTGAGGAGTGAAAATCGGTACTGGGGTCACAAATAGCATTGGAAGGAAGCAACACCAAGATAGAAGTCAGTAAACGGAAGGAGTCCATTATTGAAATGCTGAAGGAGAGATTCAAAGAAGAAAGATGCGAAGAGGATTGGAGGATTCCCATAAAGGAAGCCTTGATGAAAGAAGAAGGTATGGCAGAATTGAAGGCGTTGAAAGACTACGCTTTGGTGAAAGGAGAATTGTACCGCAGGATGTCAGGAGGAATCTTGTTGAGATGTGTAGGGCAAGAGGAAGCCCAAAGAAAGTTGAGGGAAGACCACGACAAAACCTGCGGGTTTTGTGGAGAAGTCAACCTTTACCGCAGACTCTAGAGAGCGGGTTTCTACTGGCCAAGTATGGGTAGAGATGCTAACCAAATCCAGACCTAATGCGAGTCTTGTCAACTTGCAGCAGATAGGGAGGAAAGATATGATGTTTTCATCAGTGAGGATTGGAGGAACCCGTTTATGCAAAACTTGGCAGAGGGCGTCCTGCCGCAAAAACATGGTGAAAGGGATAAGCTTAAAAGGTTGGCAATGCGCTACTTTTTGCACGACAAAGTCCTTTTCAAGAAAAGGGTATGATAAAGCCCCGTTACGATGTTTGGGTCCCGAAGAAGTAAGGGAAATGATAAAGGAGGTACATATAAGAGAATGTTAGGAGCACCAAGGAAAGAAAAAGTTGTACAGAGGCCTACTATAGATGGGTTATTATTGGCCAACCATGAAAAGAGACACAGCAAAATTTGTGAAAAAATGCCACAACTACCAAGTACAAGCCAACTTAATTCACACTCACCCACAGAACTTGCATAGCATGATCACACCATCACGTGGGTACATATGGATCCTGGTGGCTACGGAGTATTTTAACAAGTGGGCAGAAGTGATACCGCTCCATAAAGCCACAGGCGGGGAAGTGGCCAATTTTATCAAGGAAAACATAATTGTTAGGTTTAGAGTACCTCACAGGATCATTAGTGACAATGACATGTCCTTTGTCAACAATGAGGTGAGAAAGATGGTAGGGTTCTAACAGATCAAACACCACCGGTCATCACCCTATTCCCCTCAAGGGAATTGGCAGACAAAGGCAACAAATAAGACCCTCATAAAGATTATCAACAAGATGAACCAGGAGTATGCTAAGGGATGGGCGACACACTTGCCAGACACCCTTTGGGCTTACCGAAATTCACCAAAGTTAGCCACAGGGTTTTCACCCTTCTCTTTAGTCTACAGTATGGAGGTGATGAGCCCAACTGAATTAATGACTCCCTCTTTAAGAGTCATGCAAATGCGGAAGAAAGAAAAGGAGAAGGAAATTTTTGTGGTAGAAATGTGTGAAAACCTAGAAGGACTGGATGAAAAAAGGGAAGAGGCTCAAGAATGCAGTCGCTGATATAGACAGGGGATGACTGAAGCTTATGGTAGGATGACTAGAGAAAGAGTTTTTTTAGAAGGGCAACTTATATTAAAGGTAGCAGACCATGTCAGGCGAGATATGACAGGACCATCTAAATTCTCACTAAAATGGGAGGGGCCCCTTACGATAAGAGAAGCACACCCAAGTGGGTATTATCATTTGGCCCAGATGGATGGCAAAGATCTAATGGACCCCATCAAGGGCAAATGGCTAAAACGATACTATGCTTGAGAAAGAAAAGCATCATGTAGTTGTCTCTTTTTCTTAGTTAGTTCCTTATTTTCTTATTTTTCCTTTCCTCCAAGTGACCATGTCATAAGAAGATATCATAGCATGCTTCTATTCATAATGTAATGAAAAAAACTACAGAGTATTAGCAAAAGAAAGCACATTGCATCATAGTCATAGCAGTACTTATAGCAAAAGCAGTAGCAAATGTAGTATTATAGTTTACAAACCCAAACTATAGCAGTCATGTCAGACTTGCTAAATAAGTACTGTAGGAAATAAAAAGTGTGCTAGATAGGGAAATAAGGAAAAGGAAACAAAGGGGGAACTACATGATCTCATCAAAGTCCAGAAATGAGGGTCTGATCTTCAAAGCGAATGGGACCAGCAGCACCAGAAAGTAGGCACTCGTGACGTCCCTCCAGGTTTGCCACCTCCTTCTTTAATGCCTTGATGCACGTGTCTATAGCCTCCATAGCAGGCTGAACCTTTTTTAAGAAGAAGGCTCGAGCAATCTCTCGCAAATGGTCCAGCATGAACTCCACTGCAAAGCCCACTCTGATCAACTCCTAAACTATGGCCCTCCACTGCAAGATCCTCTTGGAAAAAAATAGTATCAATGAAGTTGTGCTTGATGTCATTCATCATGCTCCCCAAAAACTTTTAGAAATGTTCCCTTGCAGAGCAATTGAGAAGAAAACCATGCATGAAGTCCCCACGACTCTTATATACTGCATCCAAATGGAAAGCACACTCCCTAGGAACCCTAAAACTGTGGAAATCAACATAAGGAGACCCAGCACCCCAGAAGTCCACTGGATCAAGATCGTTAACCTCGGGCTGGTCAAAAAGGGTAAAGAAAGCTACAACCTCGCTCGCAGAATCAGGGACTGTAGTAGAGTTGTTGCCTACCTCAAACTGAGAAGGTGTAGCCACACCAGTAAGAATCTGGTCTGAAAAGAGACATGGAATAAGACATAAGGAATGGATGAAATGGAAGAAACAAATCCACGACAGAGATAAGGAAGGAAATGGAAGGAAGAAAACATACCAGGACCCGTAGAAGTGAGGGGCTACAGGTGTGGCAGAAATAAGTGCTAAAGGTATGGCAGAAACAGGTGCTTTAGGTGTAGCAGAAACAGGTGCTAAAGGTGTGGCAGAAATAGGTGTTGTAAGTGCAGCAGAAACAAGTGTTGTAAGTGTGGCAGAAACAGGAACTGTTGTCTCAGGCTCTTTAGGAATATTTGTGGTTAGAAGAATGAACATGCAGAATAATCAAAGATTGCATCAGAAAGTTACGCAGGTACATACAAAGAAAAAAGAGAAGAGATGGCAACAATAAAGAATGGGAGGGAAAGCCTAACAAGCACAAGGAGTACGCACACATAGCCTTGGTCTCGTGCTCGCCACTGTCCTCCTCGCCAAAATTTGAGACCCTCTTCTTCATGGTAGGCTCATCATCAGAATCCTCAAGAACCTCCTCAGATCTCTAGAAAAAGCCACAAAAAGATCACTCGTTGAGATAACAAGGGACATAGCAGGGGAAGCTCTCTCAGTCTGAGAAGTAGCCACTAGAGTAAGCCCCTTCTAAGGAGTAGGGGTCTCGGTAGGAATGGAAGCAGGCTCACCGACCCTCTCGGTCTGGGCACCCTCTTCTGTAGGGCTAGGCTCAGTAGAAGGGATAAGAGTCTTGGTAGGAGCCTATTGTGTAGCAGCGGAAGCAAAGGCCATGGCCTCAGCCACCACATCGACCCCATCAAAGAAACCCTCCATGGGTGTGCCCATAGCAGCAGAGACCTCCTCAGTTGTGGGGTGATAAATGGAGATGAGCTCAAGGTCAGCCTGAGAAACACAAAAAAATAAAAGAGAAAGCGGGGCAAAAATAAAAGAAAGCATGATACGTGGTGATGCATATATATATATATATATATACAAAAAGAAAAAGGAGAGAAAGAAACGGGGCACATGATGACACATGGCAATGGGAACACATGCAAAAGAAAAGGGAAAGACATACCTCCAACTCGGGCTCGTCAAGCAAGATAGGGTGGGTGACAGAAGTATTCTCCTTATGCTTAGACTACAAAAAAAAGGGTACAAAAAAAAGGAAGGAAATAAGTAAACATGCATATGGGGTTAGTCGTAGAAAAAACCTAAATAAGAAAAAATAGAGAAGAAGCAAAATTAAAGATAACATACTCTCCTCTCAGTGGTAGCGGACAAAAGGGGTGAAGATGTCTTCCTTTTGTTGCTTTGGGTCCTACTAGAAGGAGGAGCATCAACGAATGGCCGCGGAGCAGCAGGCCTAGATTTGCTTGCAGTAGGGTGCCTGTTGGAATGGGTACGAGCCAAAAGGGGAGGAGAACTCTCCAAGACTATATTACCTATGGGAGGAAGGCCGCCCTCAAAAGGGACAATATCATAACAAGACTCGGAGAAGTCATCACCTTTCTTGGTAGGCTTAGGCTTGGCAGGCTTAGGCTTGGTAGACCGAGACGCAGAGCCCTTCTTCATGGGTGTGGAAAGGTTTGTCACCTTCACTCTCTTCTCCCAACCCGTAGGGAAATCACCAGCATACCAATACCACCCCTTCTCCTCTACATCCCACTCAAATATAGCAGACCGACTCTGCTTCCTAGCATATGCCACCATAGACTTGGTGGGAAGAAGCAACTGAAGATTGGCAGAAATAACTGCATGGAAACCATTAGGGGGAATGAGAGAAAACCCACAGCTTCCCAACAACTCTTGCTCTAACGAAATCATCACTGCCTGCCAGTACCCATGCATGGCTACATTGCAAATACCCTCCCTTTGTAAGCCTGGAATGGTGATTGTTGTAAAATGCCTACTCCAAAATTCAAAGGCGTTGTGTCGCAAGAATGGCCAAATAGAAGTAACAGACTCCATGATGGCAAAAAAATCATTAGAAATATCCTGATCCAACCTAAACTGCCTCCTCAACCTATTAGCGGAATAGTGCATAAATCGAATCCCCTTATCGGCCAGATAAGGCAACCACCTAGCATTGGTGGCTACCAAGTATGTAATACCCCTCTCATCAAAACCAGTTGACCGGGTGGTGGTCCTAGCAGCATCAACAAAGAACCCATGACAAAATTAGCACACGTATAACCAATACCCAAATTCCTATATGCTCTCCAACAAAAACCAACTCCTTTATCAAAGAACTCCACACCAGGATGCCCATACGGCTTCAACCTAACCCAACGAAAAGCCAACAGAAAATCAAACACAAAACGACCATAGAAATCAGTAATGACCTTCGGACATGAATGGTACCTCTCCTTGGCAAAACGGACAGGCCTACACTTGGCCAAATGCCTAGCACAACGCTCCCATAAGAAAATGTTGCAAGATAGTGCTATAGGCAGAAGTAGTGACTATATGGCAAGAACCCGCTTGCTTCTCATCACTTTGCAAAATATCCAACTGCACATACAAATGACCTAGAAACATGGGGGCCAATAGCAGACTCACCCCAACAGATATCTTGATGGCTAATCGAAAATAAAGGGACTTTATAGCATAATGAGGACAAGAGCCAAAGATGAACTTACAGAGACTGAATGTGACAAAGGCCGCACGTTGAGCCGCATCAAAAGCCTTGGAAAAAGTCTCAACCCAATGTGACAACTTCGTATTGCCACTTATTCCCTTCCTCAACTCGGCCTCCATGACCTCCTCCTCATGAGAGAGCTTTAAAGCATTGGGGCTAACATCACCAAGAATGGGCAAAAGCAGTTGGTTTGCCATGTCTTCCAAGGTCAAGGTTATCTCACTGTAGGAAAGAAAGAAGGTGTGAGTAGTGGTGCACTACTAGTGGACCAAATGGCAGAGATTGAACAAGTACCTATAATTGGACAAGCAATGTGACGAGACAATGGCCTTCAACACACCGGCCCGCTGTAACTCTACCATGAAGCCCTTGTCGGATAACTCATCGTCTACCCACTCTTTCCAACCCAAAGATGAACCCGACCTAAATTCGAAGAGAATGGGCACAGGGAGTGAAGTACCTTGGTGTATAACGAGATCGTGGATCAAAGAAGCCAAAGGGACCGAAGACACCTCCATGTTGCGACGGCAAATGGAGAACCATACGTGACCCGACAACAGAGGCAAGTACTTGCCAGACACCTTTGGGAAATGAGCATGGGTGTCGTACCAAGGATCGATGAGAGGAGCGCGTTCACTATCTAGGTCACGACGTCCTTCTTTCTCATCGAAGTGCTTCAATTCGAAGAGAGGAGCATCTTCTCCCACATCTTTGGTGGCAGGATCATTGGAGGCGATTTCTTTTCCCTTACGGCGAGAAGAACCTTCGCTTTTTGCCGGTGACATGGTAGGATGATTGATCGGAGTGGATGGGTGAAAGTGTTTGAGGGAGAAGACGCGGTGAAGAAAGGAAAAGTAAAAAGGTGTTTTGTGTCAGTGACATGGAAGAAATCTGCTTAAGTATTGATAACGCTGACACAAAAGGATGCAATGGGTCATCCATCAGATAAGGCACGGTATTAATGAACAGAAATTGTGTTTCAGAATAACTACTAAACTGGGAAATTCGAAGAGACATGTTCACGGCAAGAAAGAAAATGAAGCGGGGCCCAATTTTTGAAAAAGCCCACGAAGAAAAAAAAAAGAAGGGAAGAAGAAAAGATAGAGAGAAGAGAAAAAGAAGAATTTTTTTTTTCGCATATAAACCGTAGGAGCACTTTATATGCTCAAGGGGCTGAATGTTGATGCCCACTTTGGCAAGGAGGCCCAATAACAGGAAGAAGCCCAACAATATGGGAGAAAGGATTTAGTAAATTGAGAAGAAAACCATTAAGTCCGAATGGCAGAAATAATGGACCATAGGCCTAAAAAAACAGCAAAAGGGCCTCAAAGAAAACAAGCGGGTCCAAAGGAGCCCAGAGAAAGAAGTAGTAAACCCATGGACACTATGAGAAATGGAAAGCAAGCAAGAATAAGCCAAATAGGCCCAAAGTAAAGAATTAAGTAAGTAAGAGGTTGGTGGCAAAGCTCATAAACCCTGAAGGTAAAGGACATGGTAATTTGGGCCGGGGAAACCTAAAAGACTTAGCAAAAGCCCATGGGAATGCAGAATTGGAATGGGCCAAGGATGTCCAAGGAAATGGAATGGGCCAATGATTCCCAAAAGAATGAAATAGGCCAAGGAAGCCCGGAAGCGATGAAAGGGGCAAGGCCCAGCCTAGGAAAGAAGTAAGACATAAAGAATGAAAGCTCAAAGACTCATTCACGCCATAAGAGGTCAAGAACGAGCAGCAAAATGTGCAGACGAGCCTTCAGGTCATGGCAAATGCATGAATAGCAGACAAACCATGGACACACATGGAAGTGGAGCACGCACAAGCTCAGGCACCACCAATTTGTACCCAACCAATACATGAGTGGTGGGCTATAGGTCAAAGGTAAGAGAAGGTATGGTCTAGTGGTGGGGAGAAGAAAAAAGCCTATTTTGGGATTCCTGCTCAAAATCCTTTGGGGGAAATGTCTTATTGGGATGACATACCACCCAAAAGAGAGAAAGATGATTTGGAATCATTTAGTGCATGCTATGAGGGATAGTGAGAGAGAATGTCCATCCTTATCCGAATGGGAATGCCACGATGAGCAAACAAACAAAATAAGACTCTTTGTGTAGAATGGGCTATGGCATGACCAGCACAGGTAAGTGGTGATGGCTTTGCAGCTGACAGACCAGTGGGTGGTCTGGGAAGGACACCCACACCAAGACAAAAGTGGTTAAGGGGTAAAATAGTAAAAACCCAATCATGGTAAGCAGTATAAAAGGGGTCTTAGCTGTGTACAATGAAACAACAACATAACCATAGAGCAGGAGAGAACAGAGAGAAAAGAAAGTAAGAAAGGGAGTGAAAGAATAGAAAACTTAGAAAGAAAAAGAAATGAATTAGAGAGAAAAACGGAGAGCAAAATAAGAGTGTGATAGTGGGCATGCACCAATAGGCTATTCCCTTCTCTCCCTCTAAAAGCCTACCCTCTAAGAAGGATTAAGAGATTTGAGGATAAGTCATTTAGACCCATTCTCTCAAAGTGGGTAATCTTCATGGCAGGTTCCTCTTGTGAGATTGCCCACATTGAAGAGTGGTTTCTTTCGTGGACTTAACTCCGTAGGGAATCAAGTATGACAGACTGACCATTCTTCCCTTTATTTTATTGATTAAATATTAGTGTGCTCAGGGGTGGAGCCACTTACTTCCATGGCCCCCCCAAAAGTTTTCAAATTTCCTCTAAAGTATGTCAAAAAATTACATTGGCCCCCCCCAAAAGTTAAGATCTGGCCCCCTCTAGACTTTTAGTCCAATAAAACTTCAAACTAAACAAAAAAAACTTGGCCCACAAATCTGCTGCTCATAGCCTTATTCAATTAAATACACAAATCTTGGCCCACATCCAGCCCCATTAGCTAGAGCCAGCCCTAATTGCCAAAGTAAACAAAATTATCATTTTCTAAACCATTGCACTTCCAGCCCAACTTGAATCCAAAGTCTAAAATACCTAATTAATCACAAGCAAAAACATTCAATCCTCACCGTTTGAACAATTAAAAGAGAGAAAAAAAAATGAACAATCTTCACGCCTCAGCCTCACCTCACGCCTCTACCTGACCTTAGTTTTTTACCTTCTTAGTTCACGCCTCCAACTCAATAGTGTCACACTCACTGGCTCACGCCTCTGTTGCCTGACTACCTCAGAAACCCCGCCGGCTCACTGTGACGGACGCCGCTGCCTCCACCAGTTCACCGTGACGCCACTACCTTGCCTCAAGGTATCTCATTCATTCTTTACTTGACTTCTCTGATCTCTCTCTTTTTCTTTACAACTGAAGTGCAGGTGCTGAACTAAATACTGATGCTATATCAGTATTTAGTTCAGCACCTGTGATACTTGAATAGAAATATGAACTATGAAATATATGTTTCAATGTTTGTGATTTCCCTTTTCCAGCAAAGCAATTTATACTTATTACTTTGTCCAAGTCTTTTTTCTTTTTGTGTTTGTTGTTTTCTTTATTATTTGATCCATCATCCATTGACTCTGAGACTTAGACCAACCTTTTCTTTTCCCTTTTGGCTTTTGTGCGTGTTATTTGTCTTGTCCCTTGAGTGGGGGCTGGGTGGGGCTTGCTGGCTTGCATTGTGTAACACAAAGTAAATTTAAAAAAAAAAAAAATCTATGGAAGGAAATTGAAGTAGTGGGCCGTGAGTCTATCACAGAGCCTAGGTATTTGGTTTATGTTGTTTGTTTTAGTGTCTATACTTTTGATTAATTTGTTTTATTATCTGTCTCTCCCAAGTTAGTTTATTATTTGTTAAATTGATTTTTTTTGGGATTAAAATTAGGTGTCAAATAATGAGCAAACGACAAACAATTGATGCGTTCTTTAAGAAAAAAGATATTAGTCATTCAAAACTTAGGACTTCTGTAGAAACAAATGTTGATACTTTAGTGCCTAATGAGCATCCCTCCAAATGTTCAAGAATTGAATCTAAAGAGATAGACCATGATCTAGGATCACGTAAACAAATATATGAATTCCCTGTCAACGAACAAGATAAAATTCAATGTGCTTATCTCATAGCCAGTCCATATCAACCTAAAGACATAAAGTATCCATGTTTATTAATGTATGTCTACATTGAACTAGACAGTTTTTCATGTTTATTAATGTTCAAGTATATGATGATATATGAAAGTTGATAATTTTGTATCCAATAGACTTATGAATTATATTTAGTATATTTCTATTACAACCCGGCCCCCCCAAGTAATTATTCCTGGCTACGCCCCTGAGTGTGCTCTCCTTTCTTTATTGTTATCATCTTATTTATGTTGCATTTATATTATTGCATTGCTTCTTCCTTTATTAAGCTCATCACTTAGTATTTTCTGTTTTCTAGCTGACAGTAAACACATTCCTTTTGTCATTGCTATACTACACTTGCTTGCCATAACATTTTTGTAACAGTTTCCTCTGCCATGGGCATGTGACCAAGGTTTCAGCAAATGGGCTCTAGTTTGTGCACAAGCTAGCTTGGGGTGTGTCGCAATCAAGCCAGTCTTGACTCTCCTATGCAGAACCATTGGGCCATTGCGTGGCAAGAGGTAGCCCAGCTTGTAGTTGCAAAAAAGGCCCACCATAGCATTCAACGAAATAGCTTCTCACAAAGGAAATAAGTCTCTTGGTCTCTATATCTGTATATCAAGGCTTTTAAAATAAGCTTTATATATGTTTAGGGTTGTGAGAAAATAAACCCTAAATAAATACAAAAGCCTGGGCCAAATTTTAGATTTGGAAAACTAAAAATTGTAAGTCTCGATAGATCAAGTTACTGTCAAGCTATCTATCAAGCTTCACATTAAGTCTTTATAACAGGCATTTATCGAGCTATCTGTTGAGACTTAATGAAAGACTTTTCTTCACTTGTTTCTTGGACAATTCTTCATGACTTTCACTACAAACACTTAATATGCTTTGAACAACATATTTCTTGATGTATTAAACTTATCTTAGATCTACCTAATTACAAGTAAAATGCATTTTGTCAAAAAATTAGCCAATTACATAAAATATGACCCTAACATGATTGATTTTCTCTAAATATAATTTTCAAAAAAATTGTATCCTATTTTCCTTATTCAAAATACGATTTCGAAAATGGCTGAGATGATATTTACAAGATACTAAATTTTTTTTAATGGCATAGCTGTAAATAAATTAAAAAACAGTAGACGTCACATATTTGTCCAAACTCTTCTATCTCTTAAATTAAGGAGCTTTATCTTTATCACAAAAAGAGTTCTCACACATCAAATTTGAAACTTATCATTATTAAAAAAAAAAAAAAAAACAACATGAGCTCTATTCTCTTAACATTATCCACACAAAAAAAAAAGTAATTTACATTCTACATATTACTTTTTGTAAATTTTATTAAAAAAAATCTCAAAAATAGAAATGTTCTACCTATCAATTTTTTTTTAGTATTTTGAAAATCAATAAATATATAAAAGCAAAGACCTCATGCGAGAGTGCATGAGCTCCTGCCATGTGGCACTCTAATTTTGCATTTAGAATTTTTAACCTCTTTTCATTAAGTTTTTTTTTAAAAAACTATTATCCAATGGTCATGGCAACTTCTTTTTACGGTTGAATCAAATATGGGCTAATCTTGACACTTAAACCAAATGTTATTTTCTACAAAATGGACTACTTTTAAAAATAAAACAAACCTTGTAAAAAGTCTAGACCTAATTATTACCTTACATATTACATATTATGACTCAAGTCTGAGTGTTTGACCCTTCCTACATACAAATACACTTAACCCAAACTCAAACAAGGAAAGAAAAAAGCAATAAAAAACAATCACTTGATCTGGCCACTATCAATTTATTTGTACAAACATCTTTTACATCTAATTTAGATTGATAGCACAATTGAACAAGTTGAAAATAAAAATTAGAAACTAATTATTACAAACAGTCCAAGTCTGGTGCCTCATGAAAGGGTTGAGGACTTAATAAGTGAAACGAATTAGGGAGAGTCAGGTGCCTCATGAAAATATTGAGGATACTATAGTCATTATCAATCAATTTGTTGTTCCAACAAAGTGATTCTGTTCTTACAATTGAGCCTCTCCCCAATGAATATTTACGGTTAAAAGTAGATTTATATTTTAAACTAATTAAATGATTTTGCTAACTACAAATAAGAATTTAAAGTAAAAAATACTTTTATATTCTAAAATTACATAAGTTTAAGCAACCTTCTAAAAACTTCCTCAACCACTTTATTCTCACAACCAAATATAGAGACCTCAATCACAAAAACTCAATTCATTATCTCAATAAAATTAAGGAAATCATTTGTAAGCATCAACATAAAGAGAACGTGATTAAACAAAAAGAAATTGGCTAAAAACACATCCATTTATTAGAATTTAATTGTTTTAGTTGGGCTTCTATATCCTTTCTAAAAAAAATGAAAAATACTTATAAATCATCATCGATTTCTATTTTTATCACTATGGCTAATATTGCACAAAATAGCAGTAAAAAAACCTACAAACATGTGTAGATGATACTTCTAGAAAATCTCATTCTCATGAAAACATGTCTTCATTTTTCTCAATTTCAATTCAATACACTTTTGTTTACTAATAATTTCAATGCAATATATGCAAGCAAATTCTCTTTGTCATCAACTAGTACAACCAAAATATATATAAATCTTGAGATTCCTGAGGTTGCTAAAATAATTGACAGGTGCATATTGCTAAAATTATTAATAAAAAAAATCTAACAAATAGCATATACTATCTCACAAAACACCATTTACATAATATTTACTTTAAAAAATTCAATAATAGAAATGGTCAAAAACATGATCCTATACAAGAAATACCAAAAATACAAAACACACACACACACACACACACAAGAGGATTTATCTTTAAACAATATGAAGACAATAACAAAGATCAAATGCATTAAATGGGATCTTACGAAATAGGTTTGTGAATCATTTCAAATTATAGACATCATTTACATGAAAAAAAAATTAATAATACATCATACTCATCATTTATATTAAAAAAAATAATACAACGATGTGATGATATTACATTTCATGCGTGCTTTGTGGAAGGAATGTCAAACTACAATTAGACACCAAAATATGAAACAAAAAAACAAATTCTCTATCCCAAGGTTAGAGTCACTCACATTAACTATATACTCTCCAAATATTTATAACATAGTCATCTCACTATAACTACTATATAATTGCAAACTAATTCAGATACAGGATTCAAATTGAACTTTTTGATATAATTCATGAAACAACTTTTGTGATATTTGATCGAGATGCTGAGAAAATCCAAAATAAATTTGCAAGAAATCTTACTGAAAAACAAACGGAGGTATATCTTATTTATATTGTTGTAAAACTATTGATTATAATATATATTAAATTCCTCATATACAAATTGATATTGAAGAATAAATCCCACATGATCTGAAGTCAATTTTAGGAAGAAAATACATTTTTCTACTTCATTTAAATGAATTCAATCCAAGGATGGTTTTGAAAATTACACAATTACTAAGATTTTTTATGCACCTTCAAATGATCAAATGGAATAGAATAAAAACTATATACACAATCCAATAAGCTACATTAATCCTTTTGCTACACTATTCCTAAACTAACAAAAAAATATAAAAGCATTTACAAAAAACTGTCACATCACATTTAGATTATTTACTTTTAGATTGATGTAAATAACATGCTAGAATTTAATATGAATGCAGATACCTATGTAAAATCTTTGCGACAACAAATATGAAAGTCCAAACTTTGTATGATCCAGTCAAGAATCTTCTAGAGCCAATTCATTTGTGATCAACACAAATGACAAAAGGAAAAAGTGATGAAAGCTCAAAAATTGAACAACTGGGGATGGACCAAACTTCAAATGTTGAAAATGAAGAATCAGATGATGATAACATACCCTCAACAAGCTTAAGCTTTATCATCGCCATTCCATGAAAAACAAAGAATTGAAGAAAAAAAAATCGCAATGAAGCTCTTTACTATATCACATAAAAAAGATCAATAATATGAAAGGAATTAACATGCTTTTATCAACTTTTATTATACAATATAACTCCAAAGTTGATTTTTTTTTTTATTCCTCATTACTTGAACAGAATAATTATAATGGATATGTGTGTGCAATTTATAATTATTGCTTCTTATGATGAACTAGTTACTAACAAATTTTATAACAAATATGCTATAATATATGTACAACATTCTCCAAAAATGTTTTACATAAAACATTGTGTGTGCATCGCATGGACAACTTACTAAGTGTTCTTAAAAGTAGGAGCCAAACACGTATAATACAAAAATTATCATTTGAAAACTAGTTTCAAAACATTGTGGGGCATTTTTTTTGTGACTTGTTAGCACCAAGTCCAATGGCTAGATATAGGCCCTCTAAATATCTTGGGTTTTCAAGGCCTAAAAGGTTTTGAGGGGAGTCAGGTTTGGTTCCTCCATGAAAAATGAGTCTATTTTGTTTTACTAAATTAATATGTACACAACAACAAATCCATAGGAACCAGTAAGAGAAACAACAATAATACTTAGTTATATTCAACCAAAATCATTACAGTTATCACCAAGGGATGAATCACAAAGTCTTAGGAATGAGGAATGAGTATAGTGTGGGATTTAGGAATGTTTATAGTGTATGGGTGATGCCTCTTCTATGGCAGGATGCTTTTCTTATGCTAAGAGAATGAGATGTTGATAATTAGCTTTAAAGTGTTGGATTCTTGCCTTTGCTTTGTTAGATCCACGCTCATGGGTTCTTGCACCTGTTCAAGTGACCCATATCTATTGGGCTAATCATTTACTCACTACAAAAAACGAGGGCTATAGCCGCGTTTGTAAAATGCAGCTATAGACCCTAAAAACGCAACTATAGCCCCATTTGGTCTATAGTTGTGTTTTTTATAGCCGCGTTTTTACACATGGCCTATTCATCGTGACTATAGGTAAAGACCTATAGGTGCGTTTTTAAAAACAAAGCTATAGGCTGGGACCTATAGCTACACTTTCAAAAATGCGGCTATAGACCATGTTTGGGTTGTCTTGAAAAATGCGGCTATAGACCCTGTTTGGGCTACGCTTATAACCCACAATTGTAGGTACAGTTTTGGCTGCATTTTAGAAACGCAGCAAAAGCCTCCTGCAGCTGCGTTTTAAAAACGTGGCTCAAGCCTCCTGAGGCCTAATTTGTCTATAGGCGCGTTTATGAAACATGGCTATAGGTTTTTTTTTTTCATTTTTTCCTTGCTAAATCACAAATTCCTGCCCAAATTTACAAAACAAATAATCACAAATTGCTGCCCAAAACAAAACCAAATACAAAACCAGCTACAAAACAAATAATCACAAATTCCTGCCCAAATACATTGCTATATATACTTAAAATTCAGCTATATCCAAAAACTCTGAAGTTCATTGCCAAAATTCTGAAGTTCATTGATATATATAAATCACAAATTCAGCTTGTTCCCAAAACAGCTATACACAAAACAACTATTTCTGAACCAAATTGCCAAAACAACGCAAGTTCCCAACAACTTTGCAAGTTTACAAAAAAGATCAACTACCAAAATGCTCCAATTTTGCAAGTATACACATCACAAGTGCTCCAAAATGCTCCACAGACAAGTGCTCTCTTCATATCAAAATTGTACCTGAAAATGTACTCATTTTTAGCGAGACAATGAGACCCTAGCAAATATGTGAGACCCAAAAAACTCATAAACTCACAATACTCATTACCCTTTAACTGGAACAGTGAGACCCAAACATCATGTTAGACCCTTTCACCATCAACCTTTCATCATCAAAATTGTACCTGAAAATTCATATATCTTAGGTCAAAATGCAAGACTGGCCTTCTAAATTTCACATTATGTCAATTCAGTCCTTTAAGTTTCAAATATAGTCACTTCAGTCATCCATTAGTCTTTCGTTAAGTGTTGCCATCTACTAACCAAAATGACCATGTTTTGGATGATTTTTTTTTTTAACTTCTCTTAATTTAAAAAAAAAACATTAATTACCAAAAAAAAAAAAAAACTTAAGGGTAACAAGATCATTCCCCAGCCTATTGGAAACACAAAACAAATCCCCAGCCCTGAGTTAAGAAATTTGAGGAACTAAGGGAGAAAGAAAGGGGGGGGGGGGGGAAGAGAGAGACCAAGAGAAAGAGAGATTGGGAGGGGGGGAAGAGAGATCCACGATGGCTCCGCTCCGCTCTATCCCGTCAGGCTAGGGTCTACTTGGTGGCTCAACACCGTCGAGCTAGGGTCTACTCGCAATCCCTCTTCCTCTAGAGCCTCATTACTTCCCAACAAAACCTTCAGCTATCTCAAGAATGGTGACCTTGTACACCCACACGCCATAGCACCATGGATTGCTGTACCTTTCAACCATGGTTTAAACAATTTTTGTAATTATGATATTGCCACTGATCTGGAAGTGTACTAGATTTTGATTTCTATATATGCTGTACAAATGAAATAGAGTATTCATTTCTAGCATTTTTAACCTACAAAGTTTTGAATATTGGATTTTTGTCTTGATTTGCTATGTGGGTCTAGTGTATTATAAGCTCACCGTCATTCAAAGCTTAGGAATTCTACTTATTTCTTGCATTACAATACAGATTGTTATGGTACCTAGTTAGACCCCAATGTCAGATAAAACAAGAAAGGCCTTTTTTTGTGTTGTGTATTTGATCAATTGACCTGATCAGAAACTTTGTGGTGTTTTCATGTTATTTGAGGCGGATTGGTGGTTTGTACGGTGGTTTTGGAGTGTAATGGGTAACGGATTGAGGTGGTGATAGGCCAACAACGATGGGTCAACTGTGTTTGTGTGGTTATGGAATGAAACGATTGTGGGTCTACAGGGACTTTTCTCCCTCTCCGTCTCTCTTCCCTTTCTTTCTTTATCCCTCAGTTCCTCAAATTTCTCAAGTCACTGGCTGAGGATTTGTTTTGTTTTTCCAGTGGGCTAGGAAACAATGTTGTTCCCTTAGGTTTTTTTTTTTTTTTGGTTTTTTTTTTTTTTTAATTTTGAATTCAAATAAATAAATAAAATCATCCAAAACTAATGGCAACACCTAACAGATGACTAAATTGATTATACTTGAAACTTAGAGAACTGAAATTACAAAACTAAAACTTAAAGGACTGAATTGACAAAAGGTAAAACTTAAAGGGTTAGTTTTACATTTTGGCCTATATCTTAATTAGAATGAATAAAAAAACATGATATGTGATGCATGATGGTGAGACCCAAAAAACTCATAAACTCACAATACTCATAAATTCATTACGATTTATGTAACACAACAAGTGGCACCAAGCACTAAATACAAAGTTAATAATAATGAGCACTCTCACTACTTGTAATGTTTGGAAAAACATGATAGTGTATATTTTTAGAGCTATATGATTGCTATACAAATTCTTTGACCTTTCCAAGATCTCTTCTGTACCACAGAGAGTCCCCATCAAGCATTTCCACCCTGAATATATTAAAGGCATCGTATTAATATGACATAACAATGCATTGCAAAAAGTTGTGTTTCACCAAATAACATTTTTTTGCTACCTAAGAAGGATTTGAATCACGCATCTGTGGGCTAAGTTGGGCCAATACATCTCTCATTTGCACCAACACTTCAGCCATTTGTTGTTGGTGCCTTGCTTCTGATTGGGAGAGTTGTTCTTGATACCTTGCTTCTAATTGGGCCAGTGATTGTGTGAGTTGCTCTTCATGCCTTGCCTCAGATTGAGCTAGTTGCTCTACAAGGGAAGTCTCCAACTCCCTAATCCTTTGGGTCATTTCTCTTGACAACGGTGGAGTCGATGTAAACCATGAAAGGTTTGTGGCACTTCTTCTTGATGGGGTTCGTCCAAAACCAACCCCACATACACGTCCAGAGTGCTCTAGACCCATCACTCGAGCATATGCATCGTCTTTAGACCATAGGATTCTATTGCCAAGCTCTCCTTGTAGTCGTATGTCATCTTCATTCAAAATTTCTCTCATCCTGGCCTGTTGTCCTACAAGAACCAAATAACATATTACACACCATAAACAATACAAACACAAAATACACTAAAAATTCGATTCAACCAGTGCTTACAATGTTCTCTTCCACTTGGGGAGTAACAGCAGCCCCATTTTTGGTACAGTATACTTTTTCATACACATCTGCGTGCTCGATTGGTGCCCCTTTAGATTTTGCCTACATCATGAATAGATTTCATACAACAAACACAATTGCTCTCATAATTGTGATGTTGTTTATCATTTGCATTGACTAAGGTGTTCATGAAGTCTAAGTTTATGACTACCACCACCAAGAAAGTTAAAAATTATTTTCAACATTTAATGTGCTTCAACCACCATAAAATCAGCTTATGTGATACACGAAGAAAGTAACACTTGTAGTGCATTTCTTACCATTACATCAGAAATTTGTGCAAAACTTTTAGGCCCAGACTTTGTTATCACCTTCTGTTTACCATGACTCTCCTTGTTCTTGTCACTTAATGTCTGTGACCACATTACCGTAAAAAAAAATAACAAAACATCTCTTGACTAAAGGCTGCTGAGGGCTAAATTACTACGAAACTGAGATAGATGAAGAAAGTAGCAGTACCTATGTTTTAGGCAAAATCCAATAGTCAACCTTCTCCGTCCACTGCGATTCGTCAACCAACAACGGTTCATTGGCCTTGACCTGTTCAAATGTCCTTTTTCCTTTATGTTTTTTCTTCAACTTTGTCCTTTGATTTCTCCTTAGATCCCCTAGTTGTTTCATTGCCCATTCTTTATATGCTTCTGGGACGCGAGGCCACCCAGTAGGCGTAAGCGGGCATAACAAGGGATTCTCACAAAAAAGTGCCCAACCACTGAATGAACGTTGACCCGACCTCCCCTATCTGTTGGCCTTAACCATTTAACTCCAACTCGATTTTTACGTCACCATTTAGTGCCCATATTTTTGCTAGCTTTGTTTTCCCACGTTTTTTACGCCTACTTTGCAATGCTGGGGTTTCTTGAGAATCTTCTATATATACAAAACCACCAATATTAGGGTTGAATTATCAAAGCTCACAAGTAGTGAAAAATATTACACCACGAAAACTGTTAGGTTCTAAGACCTTAGGGACTAATGTATTAGAATTTCAATGTGTATTGAGTTGTAGACCATGATTAAAATATAGAGTCTAGGTTTAGGCTTGCTCAAAGTATGTTTTATTGTAAAGTTGAAATTGAGTGACTGTAGAACTTATTGGACTAAATAAGCAAATCTCGATTGATCGAACCTCGTGCAGATTGTTTTTCTGCAGAATTTCCAACTTAGCCCAAGCCCGTTTGACGTGTAGGGTTTTATGTTTTATGTCTCATATAAAAAGAAAAACCCTAGCTACGTTTTTAAGGCTTTTGATATGCTGTGTGTTTGAATCTCTTGTGAGATCTAGAGGTGATTACCTTCATGTACACTTAGGGTTATCAATATCGTGATTGATGTCAAGAGCTTGGTGATTGTTTCAATTGCTGCACAAAGAACATTTCAAGAAGATCAAGATTCACAAGTAGGAGAACTTGTGGTTGCAGTAGATCAAAGAAAGAAGTAGTCCGTAGACTTGAAGCTGTCACGTGGTCGTAGTAGTAAGTTTTCTACTCGAGGTAGCAATAGGATATTAGTGGTCTAAGTCTTATTGTATAAATTTCAATTCTTTCATAGTGGATCTGTTTTACCTTAAGGATAGCTAGGATAAATCCTCCCGGGTTTTTTATTGGTTTAGTTTTCTTGGGTCATCAGATATTTGTGTTCTTTATATTTTCCGCATTATATTTGTTTTGCACATTTTGGTTTAACCTTGTGTTAATTAACAAACTTGTTAATCAACTTGGCTTAATAATTAGGCTAATCATATTGTGTTAAGGGGTCTAAATCTTAACAAAAACATTATGCATCTAGTAATAAACATCAAACTTTAGACTTAAGAAATGATAAAAGAGGATACGATAAAACCTTGGTATTTTATTTTTAAAATATCTAATTTACATGGAGTGAACGTGTCATTATTTTATAAATATTAAATTTATAAATATTTATTAATTATAAATATTTAATATTATAACTAAAATAGTATTATTATTATTATTATTATTATTACTAAAATTAAAAGAAATAATAAATTATTAGCAGTAAAAGACATCACGTATAAGACATTGACACATGTTCTGTATATACAATCATGCAATCAACAATGGTGGACTTCTACATTACAAACATTCTTTTAGTAATGATTTTGCATTACTAGAATGCATGAGTTGGTTCTGAAGTCAACAATATATAATAATAATAATAATAATAATAATAATAATAATAATAATAATAATATATTCCTTTAATTTTTAAAGATAAAGGGTGAACCTAACAAGTAATCTACATTGGGTAGCAACAAACATGATCATGTCAATAAAATTGGCTTGTAATTTGTAATCTGTGTCCGAAACAACATTTCTCTTTTAATTAAATTGAAATTTTCTTTATTTTTAGTTGATTGTAAAGTTATGCCAGAATGATATTTAAACTTTTCATGCTTTCCATTTTGTGTGAGATAGATATAAATATTTAGATATAGAGACTAAGCTTCCGTTTGGGAAGTGCGTTTGTTTTGCTTCATAGCAGTGCTTTTTTTTTTTTAGTCCCGTGCATTATTTACAGGGCCCTTAAACTTTTTTTTAAAAAAAAAAACAACTTTAAAACTAGGTCTCACAGCACTATTCACATATTTAAAAATTATTTTGTTACAATGTTTTCAGTTTTCAACAATAAGCAATATCCAAAACAAATCCTAAGAGAGGTGCCTCCGACATTAAGTTTTATTATTTCAATTCTTGTTCAACTTGTAAAAACAATACAAATCTCAATACTAATGATGTTAAAACACAATTTTTTTCGCAAAATATTTCACAATTATTGCATTGAAAAGTTGTTTTTTCATAAGTCCACCACTTACACAACCACGATCATGTCAGGCAAGCAAGAGTCGCTTCATCACATCACTTATAGGCTAATGGGTCACAATTGGCCATGTAACTCTATTGTCTATTGTTAATAACTTGTGACCTCAAAAAGTTGGGAAAAAATTGTATGAAAATTTGGGTGCCTAGACTTATTGTCAATATTTGTGTTTGAGGATCCCATTCTTGTGATGCATGGAAGAAACTCTGAGATTTGCTTTCTTCTGAGACATTGAGGAGGAAGGGTATAGAGTACCAGGGAGAATTGTGTATACTATAAGGGGGCTTCTCACCACATAATGCCCATATTTCCATATGATTACACCAGATATGATTGGCTGTTGTGCAATCTTTGGACCATAGACCAGCACTGTAAATGATTTTTTCTCTCCAATGGAAGAGAATGACAATACAGACGGTTTCACAGTAACATCAATAGAGGCTGGTATGTATGTACTAAGAGTGTAGGTTGAGTTTGGTGGGCCAACATTGGTGACTGTCCTAGTGAATACAGCCTTAATCTGTTGGCCATCTTCCACGGCAACAGAGAATGAAGGATAGTTAAGGTTCCATGCTCTTCCAGGCTTTGAGGTATTGCAAAAGCTGCTGTTGTCTCCGATGATGAGTCTTAACGTGGTGGTATTGTAGCCTTGCATGCACAGGAAGTTTATGTAGTCTGCCTCATATGCATCATAGACGAGCCCAGGGTCTACTGCTTGCAATGGGTTGATGTGACCAGATCCATAAGCAAATTCAAGGTCTTCATGCTTCTTTGGGTCCACAATATAAGCTATTCATGACAAAAGTTAGGTCACCGAGAGAGAGTAAACGACGATTTATAATGTTTTTCCATATCAGTGTGGGTAATTTCTTTCATAGTCTATAAAGTTCAATGCATAGTTTACAATTGTTAGAAATACTGAATTGAATAGTATTGTATTGCTCACAGAAAGAATATACATGAGTGCCTTTATATATGAGGCATATGAGTGTAGTACAAGTAAATATGAGTGTAGTACAAGTAAATATGAGTGTAGTACAAGTAAGAGTGCTAAACAAGTAAACTAGTTGGGCCTAAAGCCCACAACACTATATATGTTAACAGCCCCCCTCAAACTCAAGGTGGATGTGAGACCAACTTGAGGTTGTCAACCAAAGTACGAAGGCGTCTCTTAGGATGTGACTTGGTGAAGATATCTGCAAATTGATCTGTAGAGGAGACTGAGATTAGCTTGAGAGTACCATGGACAAGATGATAACGGATAAAATGACAATCGATCTCGATGTGTTTAGTTCGTTCATGGAAGACATCATTGTGAGCAATATGAATGGCACTTTTGTTGTCACAATAAAGAGAAGTAGCAGAGGATGTCGACACACCTAAGTCTTTGAGAAGCCATCGTAGCTAAAGAAGCTCAGATGTGGTATCAGCAAGGGCACGATATTCTGCTTCAGTACTAGAACGGGCCACATGAGTTTGTTTCTTACTTCGCCAAGAAATCAGAGAAGAACCAAGAAGAAAGCAATAACCAGTGGTGGACCTGCGATCAGTGGGATCTCCTGCCCAATCAGCATCAGAAAATGCATGGAGAACAAGAGGAGACCGAGCAGAGTAGAAAAGACCATGGAAGAGAGTGCCCTTTAGGTACCGAAGAATGCGCAGAACAGCAGCATAGTGAGTCGATCGTGGAACAGACAGATATTGGCTCACCTGGTGAACAGCATAGGAAATGTCTGGACGAGTAACAATGAGATAAACTAGGCTGCCAACTAAGCGTCTGTAAAGAGAAGGATTAGACAATGGTTTCCCCCCTGAGGGAGTCAGATGCGCATTAAGCTCGACTGGAGTGTCAACAGTCTTGCTATCAGTGAGTCCAGCTCTAGACAAGAGTTCAGAGGCATACTTGGCTTGAGTAATGTAAAGTCCATCTGTAGAATGAGTGATTTCAAGACCCAAGAAGTAGCTGAGATGTCCAAGATCTTTCATCTCAAACCGCCGACCGAGAAAATCTTTGAGTTCTTGAATGCCACCGAGGTCATCACCGGTTATGATCATATCATCCACATACGGGAGAAGTAAAATAGTGCCTTTGTCGGTGCGACGAAGAAATAAGGCAGAATCATAATGACTGGCCATGTAACCCAAACGAGAGATGGTAGAGTGAACTTGGCAAACCAAGCACGTGGAGCTTGTTTAAGGCCATAAAGTGCACGTCGAAGGTGACAAACCTTGTTTGATTCAACGAGAGAGACCGGAGGAGGTTGCATATAAACTTCTTCACTCAAATCCCCATTAAGGAATGCATTTTTGACATCCATCCGGAAAAGATCCCATTTGCGGCGGCGGCAACAGCTAAGAGGGCACGAACAGATGAGATACGAGCAACCGGAGCAAAGGTCTCTTCATAATCAATCCCATACTCCTGTGTAAAACCTTTTGCAACAAGACGAGCTTTGTAGCGCTCAATGGACCCATCAGAGCGAGTCTTAATCTTGTAAATCCACTTACAACCAACCACAGATTTCCCAGGGGGGAGAGTGACCAAGTCCCAAGTATGGTTTTTAGATAATGCATCAAGTTCCTCTTTCATTGCAATCTGCCATAAAGGGTCAGTGGAAGCCTCACGATAGGTGTGAGGCTCGTGCAATGTAGCAAGGGCAGTGTAACAATGATAGTCAAGTAAATGTGCAGGAATGGACCTTACCCGAGTTGAGTGACGAGGTGGAATGTCTTGTACATGATCTTCAGATGGAGCAGGAGCAGGGGAACCAGGATCAAGGTTGGGTAGCTCGTCTTTAACCTGTTCATCTTCCACCTGTTCATTAAAAGGGGAACTAGGAAAGGGATCAAGGATTTCTGGTGGTTGGACAGAGAAGTTAATAGGAGAATCAGGAGCAGCTACAGAAGGATCAGGATCAGCTATAGGAGGGTCAGGAACAGCTACAGAAGGAATTTGCGTCTCATCTGGAAATAGATCTAAGACAGAAGAGGAAGATAAAGAAGCACGAAAGTGAGAGAGCTCGACAAAAAGGCGATGTTCCCAAAAGACAACATTGCGGGAGACACGAAGACGATGAGAAATAGGATCATAACACCGATACCCCTTTTGAGTTTCGCCATAACCAAGAAAACAACAAAGTCTTGACCTAGGCTCAAGTTTGTTATGCTCATGTGGCTGAAGAAGAACGAAACAAGCAGAGGCGAATGAGCGTAGGTGGTGATAGTCTGGAGGTGACCCAAAAAGGCGCTCATATGGAGTTTGATTTTGGATGACAGGACTGGGAATGCGATTAATAGTATGAACAGCATGAAGAGCAACTTCGCCCCAAAAAGGAGCAGGAACTTTGGCAGAGAGAAGAAGAGCACGAACAGTGTCAAGAATATGACGAAGTTTTCGTTCGGCTCTACCATTTTGCTGAGAGGTACCTGGACAAGTTAGTTGATGAACAGTGCCATAAGAATGCAAAACAGCTTGGAAAGCATATTGAGTGTACTCAAGAGCATTATCAGATCGAAAAATTTTGATACGTTTAGAAAATTGAGTTTCAACCATTTTTGCAAAATTAGAATACACTTGCAATAATTCAGAACAATGTTTCATATTAAAGATCCAGCTATAGCGAGAGTAATCATCAACAAAGACAAAAAAATATCGAGATCCACCAATACTAGAGACAAAAGAAGGTCCCCAAACATCAGAATGAATAAGGTCAAAGATATCAGTGGATATAGATTCACTAGAATTGAAAGGCAAAACTGGTTGTTTTCCTAATTGACATGAAACACAATCAAAATTTTCTGTAGACACTGAACCTAGCAAACCTCTAGAAGCCAATTGTTGTACACGGGAAGAAGATGCGTGACCAAGTCGAGCATGCCAAAGAGCAAGAGAAGGAATAGAGGAAACTGCAGCAGCTGCGGCAATAGAAACAGGAGCAACAAGTGGAAGACGAAGGTTGTCCACGGGAAACATACGCCCAACTCTGGGACCGGTCCCTAGCTCCTGTCCCGTCCCTGGATCCTGCACAATACACCCAGAATAATCAAATATGATTCGATAACCCAACTCAGCTAATTGTCCCACAGAAAACAAATTGTAAGAAAGGTCAGGAACATTAAAGACCCCAGAAACGGAGAAGTTGGAGGTTGAAACGGAACCTATATTATGACCAGACATTGTGGAACCATTTGCTGTGTGAATAGTAAGAGGGTGTGGTGCAGGTTTAAGTTCAGAAAATAAGGACGAGTGAGGTGTCATGTGATTGCAACAAGCAGAATCCATATGCCAAGAGGAAGGAGACATACCGGACAAAGCTGAGAGAGAAGAGGAATAAGATGCATTACCAACCATACGAATGACATTGGCGATGATGTTTTTAAGGTCATCTGTGGTCATGGTGAAAGTGCGACTTGAAGACTTAGATTGTGCAAAGACGGGAGCCATTGGTTGGACATTCTCAATGTTAGCAATAGTGGCAGAAGAACCTGAAACAGCTGATTTATTGCGCTGAAAGCAAGTCTCAATATTATGGCCAAAACGTTTGCAAAAATTGCAAAAGCGTTTACTAGATTGTCTGGCCAAAAAAAGTCAACTCCAGAAAAGTCAACGGTCAACAGTCAACGGTCAACAGTCAACGGTAGCTAACGTGGCAGGCTGACGTGGCTAGATGACGTGGCAGATGACGTGGCTAGGGCTAACGTCAGCAGGATCAGTATGGCGCGTGGAGGCGCGTGAGCAGGCGCGTGGCGGCTCGGTTCGGCGCGTGGGCGCGTGAATTGCAGTGCAGAAACTTCTGGCGGCGCGTGAGGGCGTGTGGAGACTCCGATGACTGTGAGGTTTTCACGAAAAGATAGATCGGAGCAAGACGATCTTCGTGGTACCTTCGGAAAATTTTTCGGAGCAATATTCACGGCGGTGCCGAAAAAGGCAGTAGTCTTTGCAGTGTTCGGACTCCTCAACGGCGGCTGCTGCAGGTCCGGAACCTGAGGACGATGTCTGGAAGACTCGAAGGTTCAACGGCGAAAGGCTGCGATAGTTGTCGTGACAGCGGAAGCAATATTGAGAACGGAGTTACACCAATAAAGACAAGACTGCTAAGAAAAGGTCAGAGCAGTGGCTCTGATACCATGTTAGAAATACTGAATTGAATAGTATTGTATTGCTCACAGAAAGAATATACATGAGTGCCTTTATATATGAGGCATATGAGTGCAGTACAAGTAAATATGAGTGTAGTACAAGTAAATATGAGTGTAGTACAAGTAAGAGTGCTATATAAGTAAGAGTGCTAAACAAGTAAACTAGTTGGGCCTAAAGCCCACAACACTATATATGTTAACAACAATGTTGAATCTTTCTGCTGTTTTCATAGGTTTTTTCATGTTAGTTTATAAACCTTTTATAATAAAATTAATGGAATTAAACATTTTCTATAAGGAAATTGTTTTGAACATAATCATGTTCTAGAAGTCATGTTTGTTACTTCACCTGTGGTCATAAGGGCAGATTTAATGGCAGCAGGTGACCAGTACGGACGAGCAGCCTTAACATAGGCAGCTGCACCACTAGTGTGAGGGCAAGACATAGATGTCCCAGATATTATGTTGAACTTGACACTCCTAGTGTCGTCCGGGTCCATGGAAGGTGATGCCACAGGAGACCAAGCAGCAAGAATATCTACTCCAGGGGCTGTGAGATCAGGCTGCATATATATCATCCAAACATAATTTTAGCATGTTAAGCCATGTTCTAAAACTAAAACTAGAATTATAGAAGAAAACAATTTTGTAAACTAAGTACTCATTTTCTATATCACCTTAAGAATGTCTGGGGCGATAGGGTTGGGTCCCCTAGATGAAAATGATACAACATTCGGTGCCATGACATCCTTCCATGTCTCACCAACCAGAATAGTGGCAATGGGAGTTCTATCAAGGGTTCAAAGTATTTCATTAGGATATTGAAGAAAGTAAGCAATCCATAATGATTGAATTAAAGATAATCAGTAGTGAAAGTTGTTTACTCTTTTGATCTGATGTAGTTTAATATTGTGAGACCATCTTCTACACTAATTATTGTTGCTGGCAAAGGGAAGCTGTAACCAAAATCAGTAATGGATGAGTCAGCCATAATGGCTCCCACACCATTGGCTAATAGAATGCTAGTGCCAACAACGGCTCCTTCACAGAAAACAATCTTTCCTTGTACTTAGAATGAATTCAGGTCACCGTTATAGCAATATTTTGAAATATCCGGATCAGCACCTGCAGAGTAGTTTGCGGCATCTCCAACCCAAATCAAGGGAAGTGATGTTCCATTGAGGTTGAAGCTATTAATGGCAATACCCTTCATTAGATCATTCAAAGAATTAGTTTGGTATTAGTGAAGATTACTCTATTGAAATGCTATCTTTTGAATAGAATAAGTTCAATCAAAAACTCACAGTATAGACTTGTCCATTGCCCAGCACAACTTGAGCAACAAATTTTCTGTCAATGGTGCTCGCAGCAACAGTTAATATCCAAGGTGCATGATTGGCGAGGCTTTGTGGGTAAGGCCCAGAGTTTCCAGCAGAACATGAGGTCAAGATGCCTTTTTTCATGGCATGGAAAGACCCAATAGCAATTGGTTCTTTGAAGTATGGACTAAACCCAATGAAACCAATGGACACTGAAATAATGTCAACTCCATCTGCTATTGCATCGTCAAATGCTGCTAGGACGTCTGCTGAGTAACATCTGGATGACCAGCAAACTTTGTACATTGCAATCCTTGCACCAGGAACTCCACCTCTTGCAGTTCCTTCAGCAAGCCCAAAGTAGCTTGCTCCAGCTACCTCCCTCCCTGCAGCTGTTGAAGATGTATGGGTTCCATGACCCTCGGAGTCCCTAGGGGATTTGATGTCTGTTATGTCATGGAAGCCTTCACTGTTGTAGTAACGGGCTCCAATGATCTTGCTGTGATTTCAAAATTTATGTGAGTAGCTATCTGAGATTAATGCCTAAAAGATTAATGTAATTTATAATGTCTTAAGCTTGTGCCTCAAGTTATGTAATTGTAACCTGTGTCCACTGCCCCAAAAGGATCTTAGACAATCACTTATAAAAATCTTCAAAATGTAGTGACTCGTCTTTATTTGTTTCAATTAGGATTGCAACCTTTTTTTAGTTGGTGATTATTTTCCATTGATACCAAAAACTCCACAATGGTATCTCTGCTTAATAGTCAATGCCTTCAGAGTCACTAACATGGCCGATTTATTTTTTCTTTGAAATTTTCTCAATTTCCTTAATTCTTATTCATCTAATGAGTAATACTAATGGTGTTTAGACCCATGGCAATGCTCACATAAGTACAAGGCAGAAAGAGAGCTCACTTGTTACAGGTGAAGTTGGCACCTTGGCATTTACCCTTCCATTTACTAGGTGGAGAGCTGAGTCCTTCATCATTGAAGCTATCGGATTCTGGCCAGATTCCTACAACTCCATGGATACAAAATAACTGCAAATTTTAGCATTTGCTTTGTTTTTATGCGAAGCAAGATGATGACAATTGTGTGCTTAATATAATAACCTGTGTCAAGAAGCCCAATAATGACATCTCCTTCATGAGGGCTTCCAACTTTGCCTTTGGAGGGGAAACCCATGAAGTCCCATGACCTCGTAGTGTGAAGCTCTAGTATTTGGTTTGGAAGCACTGAAATTACACCTTCCATTTCTGCAACACATTTCAACTGCTTTTAGCACACAAACGGTAGTAAAATTTCATTCCTTGCCACTAGTTTGACACTCACCTGAGAATTTTGCAGCTTCTTCATCAGTTAATTTCGCTGCAAAACCATTAAAACTCTTCCCATAACTGTAGATTAGTGACTCTTTGGCGGTTGAAGTACTGCAATTGGAAAGAAAAAAAAAGGTATATGCTTGAGATAATTCAAAAGTTAAAGCTGTTATGGGAAGGGATTTATATTAGGAATGAAGTATGTTACACTATGAACAAGTTAAGCCGTTTGGGTGGTTTCCAGTTATAAAAGTGATGACCTTGAAGTGTAATTCTGTTTTGGAGTGTAAACTAGAAGTCTCTTGATTATTATATAATCTAAAAATGTCACATTGCTCACACTTTGCAGCGCAATTTAATTTTCTCTAAACAATTGTTAAGATTGTCCGTCACTATTTTCATGTGTCAATCTCTATCATGTCCAAGATCACTATTTGGTTCCTGTTGACACATCTTAAAGTAACTAATTGTTCGCCATACATAACGTTAGCATGCACCATAATACCTTGATAGATATAAGTTGCCTTTGCATTACCACATTTCAGCTTCTAGGCTCTAGCATGGTTATTAGTAATTACAGTAACTGTAGCTTTTAATTGACATAGTATTGAACTATTAGAACTCCTAACACTAATTATAGGGTGTTAACTTAACTAGAAGACTTGTGATAAATTATGACATTAAGTAGTGACAGGCTAAAAGTTATAACACCTTCCAAGTACTCTCTCTAGCATGGAATGATGCGTTGATGCGACAGAAAAATCTCCTTGAGGCTTCTCTCCCATGTATACAATGTGAACCTGCACGTTACACAAATCCTTAGTAAAGAAACCATGTTGAATTACTTTGGACATTAAAAAGACTAAATTTAAACTATGAAAACCAATGTACCATCCTTTCCTGGCCATGGCAACTCATCAGAAGAGCTGCAAGCAATAATGTGTGCAAAAGAATATGTAGCACTGCCTTGGCCATTGGTATTGAACTTTGTTCAACTGTAAGAGTGTTAAGTTGATGCCTTACGAGATAAAACTCTTGGGGATTTATACAAGAAATGAAATCTTGAAATATCCGCTTGCTGTTTCTTCCATCATTTGTCAAGCTTCACTTGCTTCTGTTTCGTTATGGTCCCCAAATTATTGTCTCCAAAATATGTTAAAAAATATACGAAGAGCTTGCTATTGCCAATTTCAATTGACCAAATTAATAAGATGATATATTATTGTTTTGGTCGTCTTTGCACTTCAATATTCTTTTGCCACTAGCTCAAAAAATATGTACAATTATTTAGGCATGCCGTCATGATTGTCCGAGTCTCCTAGTTAGAGTTTTACCGTTTCTTTTTGTAATAACAATTTATTATCATCTTTGTCTTATTTTTTAACACGCATGTGTCCTGGAGTCAATGGCTGGCCCTCGCCTGCACATGGGAAATTCGGTACACTTCTCTTTGATGATTCTGTCTTGAGTATTGGAAATCTTTAGCTTTGTTTAACAAAAAAATATATAGTACAGTAAATTACTCATTCATTTTTATTTTATATTTCAAATGGAATCAAAGACTTACATTTGTCGAGCAGAATAACATACGGCCACTCTATGTTGGTCTATGTTTTCCTCACCCATGTGCTATGATTCTATTGCAAACTTAAAAGAGTTGCAGAAAACATGAGTATATTGTATGTCAAAGCACAAGTATTGCAGACTGAACGAATTCAGCCACTCCATGCATCAAGAGGAGTGTAGTAAAAGAGATTTCGGGGGAGATTACCAACCAGCTACAGGAGAAGCAGAACAGATTACACAAACTTGACATGAAGCCTAGGACTTAACAAATTTTTTTATTAAAAAAACGGTTTTTAATGGTTAGATAGATATCATGTATGTATGTATGACTTACATAAATTTATATTAAAATTTCATTGACTTCAGTTACACACATATTTTTATGAATCATATAAAGGATGTGAGGCCTTTTAGTTTATATATATATATATATATATATATATATATATATATATATTACCTGTTCAAAGGAAACAGTAATTATCCAAAATTATTTGACTTAAATTGTTTTAGACATATAAGTGGGTAGGTTGTTCTTTTTCTTTTTTAAGATAAAAATTGTTCTACAAACCTATAATATCTTTAACATTAGTGGACCACTTCATGTAGCATATTTGAAGAATATCCATAATTGAAATGCATTTCTTTCAAAGTTCAAACTAAACTAATGATCTATCCAGTGTAGGGTTATTTTACTTAATAAAACATATTTAAAAAAATTATTTAACCAAATAGTACTGCCTAATTTATTCTTGAAGGAGATGTCCTGTTTATTATTGATTCTCTTCCTCTTCTCTCCTCCTTGACCAAGCTTCACTGGCAATTTCTGATGACCTGAACCCGTTGTTTCTTTTGCAAACTATCTCCTTTTGGACTGCTTCTCAGATGTTGGTTGATTCCTTTTTGGTTTATTAATAAAATTTCTTATTCAGGACCCAAATAAAAAAATATATATATAAAAAAAAAATTAAAAAAGTCAACATTATCATACACGAGGACTTTCACACTCTCAAAAGGATTTTCATCATTTCAAGTGAAATAGAGTTTCAATCCACAATTAAAAATCTGGTAGATCAACACCATATGCAAATTATTTGGTGATTGGAGTTAAATGAAAAGAGATAAAGAAATATAATACGACATTACCATTGGAAAACTTTTGACAACCCACAAACCAACTACTACTAACACCAATACACCAAATGAACATCTATCATAAGACCATATCAACAGGTCGACAACCAAAAACCCAAACATAAAAGAGATAGAAGGCCATACAGGGCTAGAGCACTCTAAGCTTTTTATTGAGGTGACTAAGAAACCAACAAGACTAAGCTAGTTTTTTGATCAATTTGGTGGAGGGAAGAAAATGGCATCAGAAGTCCTCTTTGAGGAGAAAAGCTTCTCTGTATCAGCATCCACATCGAATGAAGCCTGGAGAACCGAAGGAGATAGAGCCTTCCAAACAGAAGTCCTTCCAGCTAAATGAGTGAATATTGGACTGCTACAGGAAAAACAAAGTCCTATGAGTCATAAAAACTTCACTACAAACAATTATACACAATTTAAAATTTAATTGCCTATCCTGCTGAGTTCTTTATGAACAATTGTCCCCCTCAATAGCATATTAAATAACCAGAACGCCCAAAGGCTAAAAAAAAAGCAGTAGCTTAACACAAATGTGACAATGTGTTGTGGAAAAAGTCTTACTTGGGGGTGGTGATGATAGAGAACCACTCCATACCCTCAGGAGAGGCAATCTTCGAAACAACAAAAAACCTTGGCACAATGAACAAATTACCCGCCTTAAGAGTTGTTTCCAAGACCCTACGGCCATCAACACCGACAACCTGAACACGGCCACTACCCCTAACAATATAAGTCACCTGCAATGCCGAGTCACAAGAAAATCCAGGAGAGCACATGGCACTTCCATCCAACCTAACAAGGTCAGCCCCAAGCCCAACTTCACCAACCAAAGGAAGGTTATTAGTGTTCAAGACCACAACCCTTCCACCTTTCTTAATGTCCACGTCTAATGGAGCCTCCTCACAATTTAATGCCATACCCAATCGATGTTCCTTCTTTGGCTCAGGCATTTTAAAGTTCCCATCAAGCTTGACAATTCCATTGCCTGATTGCTTTCCGACAAGGGTTTTCACAACATTCTCATCCAAGTCCCACGCTCGGCTCACAAACTCAGTAGAGAACCCAGAAAAGATCCCATTGGAACCTGTCAGGAAAAACTCAGTAAACTCACCAGATTTGTGACCTTTTGAAGTATCTCCCAAGAAAAGAACAATAAACTCAGTGTCCTCTTCATTGTACCACCATGTAACCACGCCAAAAGGAAGGGCAATGGCATCACCCTTCTTAATTGCGAGGACCTTCTCTTCTGATTCAGGAAGCACAATTCCAGCTACACCATTTCCTATGGGAAATAATATATATCAATGAGGAGTAAGTTAACATATTGCATAGTACTACACAATGGCTGAAAGAGTTTGGATCATACTTTATCATTACACTTTAAAAAGTTTTGTAGACAATAAGTTCAGCAAAATTATTAACTACATCATTAAAGAAAATTAATGATTGCTTACTCTTCTGCTTCGTATGGACAACAGCTGAGTACTACATTACTACTCTTTTTCAATTTTTCAAAGATCAAGTCATCAAATCATTCCTATTTAAAAGTCTTTGTTCTTTCCAACATTTATTTATTCCTCCATAATAATTCAAACAACCAGATTACTTTGATGGTTTGTTTTCCTTTTAATTCAATTAAAAAATCAATCACCTAAAAAGTTTGGTGAAGTTTAGAATAAAAATTCAGAACATGACAAAAGATGGAGCAATCAAGAGCATAATAAAAACAGAATATTATAAATAAAATTAAATAAAAACAAGCAACATTCCATCAAAAGACTGACCAAAATTGCCATGATATAATTTGAGTCCACCTAGCCCATGATGGGATTCTCACTACCAGAACAACTTTCTTTGGGCTTTCTACTATGAAACTAAATGCCCCAAATTTTAGTTTAACAGATTAATTTATCACACCCCGAAATTTTACACGATGCACTAAAGAATACCTAGAAAATCCACAAATCATAAACCAGCCCAATTAAGAAAAAAAATAGAAAGTAAATTCCATTCAAATTTTATTTACAAATTGTTTACCCAACAAAGAACCCATCTATTAAATAAATTAATCATCGAATAATAATTATAAACAAAAAAAGAAAAAAACAGCATACCAGTACATCAATAAATCTATTAAATCTAAGCATATAACCACAACAGCAATAGAACATACAACATAATATTGATCAGACAATAAAACTTAAAACCCACAAACATAGACAAGCAAACAAGCGAAAAAATTATAAAAACAGAAACCGATTAGATATATATACCTTGGAGTACATAAGCAACCTTGGCAGAATCAGAGTAACGAGGAAGAGCAAAACCATTCTTTTCAAGGGCCAACTTGGCAGCACCGATATTCCCTTCACGAAGCATGGGAAGCTCAGATGGAGACCAAGCGTGATACGACCCTCCATTGCCACCGTACACCTTCTTAGCCAGCTTTGGAGATAGATCAACCTCCATTGTTTTTCTTTCACTCTTTCTCTTTAAAACCAAGAAAGAATAATAATGGAATACCCAACAGTCTATGCTGTGCGTGAAAACTGAAAAGAGAGTATCAGATATATTGTAGTGGCCAGCGGGAGAGTAATTATTGATTTAGATAAGTATTGCTTCAAAAAGAGAAGATTCTGAGATAAAGACTGGGAGTAAACGTATTTAAACTACACCTGATTTTCATGCGAAAAATGCTAAAATACACTATTTTTGTCGCGACTTACACGCACGTCGAGGTGTAAGTGGTGGACTCCATCACACCCAACATGCCACGCAGGCAAATTGTTACAAAAGTTGAAAAAGCATGAAAAACCTCGTTGTGACTGTGAGTCCAATCAGTTTCTGAATTCGACGCATAAGCAACACTACCTGACCAGTGGAATACAAACAAAAAACAAATTTTATCCCTTCTGAGTTTTACATTTATTGGATTGCAGATAAATTTTCTTTCTTTTTTTAATTTATTTATAAAATCCAAAACAAAATAGTAGGTAGAGACGTGTTGGAATTTTAATTAGGAAACATTAGGCTAATTTAATTAGAAAAACCTATCTTTATTATCCTCTACTATATATATACATATATATATATATATATAAAACTGAAACTCTGCTTGCTCCACATTTTTTCACGTTAGCACAATATAAAAAAAAATCATAAAAAAAAAACTTTTCTAAAACCAAAAAAAATACTTAAACGCAAAATCAGAAAAGCCCTAAGCCCCTAACACACTCTAGCTTCTCCTTCGCAAAATCAAAGAAGCCTTAAAAGCCCCTAACACACTCTACCTTCTCCTTCCTTCAAAACGTAGACCACGCTCTGTCGTTCCCCCACACGCAAATTGCGGCTCAACGGCTCCACCTTCTCCGGCACCACCCTTCTCCAGTTCTATATTTGTCGGCCACCCATAAACATTCTATTTTTGAAGCCCCACTGTTTGATTATCTCTTCAACCCTCAAGTATACTCATCCAAAACCTTCTTCTCTCTAACCACTTCACCCCTTCCTAACGTAGACCTCTGGGTTTCCTCCCCAATAAAAGTAAAACACTCCTTCTTTGAAAATCTGGGTTTAATCCTCTCTATCATTCTCTCTAAGGTATTAGCCCAATCTAGGTTTAATCCTCTCTATCGATCTCCACTTTTAAGAGACCAAATACAAACCCCTTCACCTTCCTCCACCATTCCCCCTTCTCCTTCTTCCAAAACAAAGACCCACAGCCAAACCCGCTTCACAAACCACCATTCTCCACCTTTGTCACATGAAATCTTTTTTTTTTTAATGATTGGGAAGAGCACCAATCTGTTAAATCATGTGGATGGTTTTGTGATCTTTGTTTTTTCTTTACTTTATAAATAAATATTATATTTTTATAATTAAAAGTGTTGTATTTGAACAGGCACAACAATTGTTTCAAATACATGCACAAACGATTACACCAGAAGAACTTGAGAGCGTAAAGGCTACCCTTGCAAGCAATGAAATTGAGCACAAAGTAGAAACCAAGAAGAAAGTAGTTCCTCGCAAAGCTGCTGGCCAAGCTTGGGAGGACCCGACACTAGTAGATTGGCCAAAAAGTACAAATTATTTCTCCCTTCTCTTATTCACTATGTGTTGGTACTTAATTTATATGATACAAAGGCCAGATATGCTAATCTATAATGGGTGCATGCCAATATTCATAATTTCCTAACCGATTTTTTTTCACAAATTTTTTATAAAACTCAATTCCTTCAACTACCAGGTCTTACTCATGTTATCATTTTATAACATTTGGGCTGATTCTCTTATAATGATACTATGATAGTAACATGGGAATTTAATAGTAAATTTTTTTGTCTTGATGCTAAGCAAAAAAATAAAGTTACTATGTCTGATTTTTATTTTATATAAATTGACAGAGTTTATATTTGATTGAACTTGGATCAATTGAAGGTTTTTTCACTAATTCAGTTTGCTGTGTATGTGCTATACTCAATTTTCTTTACTGAATTTAATGTGAAAAAAAAAATGTTTTCTTACATGGTCTTGACATTGATTTGACTAAATTTATATTCAATTTATTTTCCATTTTTAAATTATTCAGTCAAGCTCACAAATTACAATTAAGACCCTGATATTAAATTCACTTACAAATGAACATGAATGTTTGATTGACATTCAGCCATGGTATTTTAACAAGTATGTTTGATTGACATTGTGAGTACAAGCACTAGAAATTTGGATCTTTACAGACTAATATTACTACTTCTTCCTAACATGGGTGTCCAGAGCTCCTCAAGTACACAACTATTTCTCTGGATGTTTAGTATCCCCATCTCTCTTACATGCACATAAGTTGTTTGATAAAATTCCTATGTGATTTTTTTTAAAAAAAATTTTAGGAGTCATATTACATGGAGATTGGTAAGGAAGAAGATATGTAAAGAATGTGATGCTATGTTGTTGTTGATTTAATCAGATTGAGATGTGTTTGTCGGCCTTCTTTTTTAAATGTCATTTTTTGCGATGTAAAAAAATGACTGGCTAGGTTGCTTATGCCTCTAGACAATTAAAGAATTTTGATCAAAAATTACCCAAACTCATGATTTGGAATTGGCTGCTGTGGTTTTTGCTTCAAATTTGATGGTAAAGTATTGAATGTTAATAATAGGCCCTTGGTTACAAAATTCTTATGATCTAGTATGTAGGTATGATATATAAAAGGTCCATATATGATTTTGGACGAGGGATAGCATGAATGTTTTATATAAATAGTGTAAAGAACTCCAATCATTTTTCTTATGCTTTTTCAATTGAACCAGGATGGATTTTGTTTCTCCAACTTAAAACAAATGATTGGCTTTTATATGCTACACCTATTCTTTGAACTTGCTTTCAAGTTTCATATGATTGTATTCTTTAAGAAAACATCTATTAAAAATTTGTTGTTTTTTATCTTTTGAATATGCTTTTACATCCTTTATGAGATTTTGTGTTACCAACATTTGCTATGGCTCATATTGTTGTATAGTTTATGGTGGTGGAACAAATGAGTGTGTATTTTGGTTTCTGCAACGAAAATAGTTGGTTTAAGATCTCTAAAGATGACAAGAATTATCTTCAAAGTTGTGAAGTTTGTTTAATTCTTCATCTTATTTTTTTTCCTATGATGTTTTTTTTCCCAAATCGTCACCATTAGCAATTCATTACTATTTTTTTTTCTCAAAGTCATAATACATTTAGTGTTAATGTGATTTTTCTTGGGTTGTCCTTGATTAATTTAAGTTGAATCTTTGAATTGAACAATGATTTTTCCTGTTACATTTGTAGTTTTGCATTGATTTATGACTATTATGCTACTATTTTAAAGTTGAGTATGGACATTTTTAATAATGTTCACTTTCATTAAGTGTTGTTTCTTTTACATGTACACAAGGTGTTTGATGAAATTTCTTATGAGTTCTATAAGCCATAATACATGGAGAGTTGTAAGGAGGAAGATAGGTAAGAAATGTGATGCTCTATTGTTGATCTAATCAAGGTAAGCTGTGTTTGATTCTTCTTACTATTTATCAATTAAAAATGTATTGTATATAAATGTTTTTTTAACAAAGGGTTGCTGATATTTCCTAGAGGTATGAAAGGTTTGATTTAGCATTGACAAAAAGTAGATAACTCAATTCAATTATGATCCTGCTTTCATGGAGGAAATGAGGACTAGAAGACAAACATCTCATGAGTTTCACATACACAATTGCAGAAACAGTTCATAAATCATAGAAATATGGAATATGCAGATGGACAAATGTCCATGTACAATGATAGATTTGCTAAGAAGTGTTCATAAAAGAAATATTCAACTTGTGGTGGTGTTCATAAAAGTAACGTTCAACTAGCATTGATAACACCTACTCTTCTAAGTTTATGAAATTTTACATGTATTACTTTTGTGATCTTTTGAAATTATGTTGTTTTAGGTTTCTACAAGTTCTAGGTTTATTTTTATTTTTATGTAAACTTTTATCTTGAACAATTTTTTTTTATTTTCATATATTTTCAAGTCAATACCTTGAACAAAATAAGTATATTTAATTTCTATTTAACTATCCCGTGCATTGCACAGGTTAGCGACTAGTAGTTCTTTATTATCAAACCAAGACACCAATCAGTTTTTGGTGTAGGCGGAGATTAAACCCCAAATCTCTTATACAACCATTAGAGACTTTACTAGTTAAGCTAACTAGAACCCACATCCTCTACTATACTAATAAGAGGATTCTCCTATTTCGTTTTCAATTTTTGACGTACCAAAATATTCTCATACAAATTTTAAAATAATACCCTTTAATTTAATTATATTCTCCATTTTTGGCTTACCAAAATATTATCATACAAATTTTAATATAACATACCCTTTAGTTTAATTTTATTTGCTATAAAAGACAACAAAAATGTTAAAAGCGTAATTTGACATTATTCAACCATCTAAGACCCTATAATCACGTTCATCTCACTACATATTAGAACTCAAATCCATTTGTTCTCTATTTGATAAGTTTGTTTCCTATTTGAATTCAAATACTCTAAATTATCCTTAAAAAAAAAAAAAAAAAAAAAAAAAAATCTTATCAAGAATGGTTCTATCCAATTCCTATCAACCAAAAAAAAAAAAAAAAGATTCTATCAGACAGCAATTACAGTAAGCCCAAATGATAGAAAAAAGAATAAATTGGTTTTTCCCAAAGGAAATCGTCATCGGCACAATCCGAGAAGACTAGTTCTTATATATATATATATATATATATTTATATTTCTTTTGAATTTGGTCACAAGTCTAGTTATTGTTGCTACAATATTTTTTCTCTCAAATCTCATATTCCCCCCCTCACAAGAGACTTCTTTCTCTATTATATACCATGTTTTTCTTCATCTTCACCCTCCACGTGTAGGTCAAGCTGCTTACTTTTATCCTTGTCCCATCAGCACCTTCTTGAAGTCTTTAAAAGTAGCTGTAAGGCTAACTACCACTGTTTAGATATCACTTCCACATTAATGCGGCCAGAGGGTTAGCTGCAGAGTATTCAATGCGGTGATGAAAACTTTCCCATAGATATTTCTTAACTTTCCTTTATCCTATGCTCCCCTTATGTTCACCCTTACTAGTAGAATCTTCCGGAGGGTTGCTCTTAATGGCAAACCGAACCTTCTAACCTCTGCCTTGCTTAGCTGAGCAGGCATTCCTCCTCAGATTACCTTCCTAAGCCTTCCTAGTCATAGTTTGTCCGTGGCGCTTTGATTCACACTTCTTCCCTATCATCTTCTTGTCCTCGGACTACTAGACATCATCGGCTAAGGCCTATGGCCCAATACACACTTATGGGCCCTTTATCCCTACAATAGCACCTTAAAATTTTCTTCTTTTACTCCTTAGAAAAGAAAGGGATTTTGATGTTATCATCATTATCCTCTTCTTGTCACACATCACCCTCAATCTGTGCAAATGCCTTTTCAAATGCCCAACGCACGTTCCTAACACTTTGGCATCCGAGACATGCCTGTATTAAATTTATGTGGCTCCGTGTCTCCCACGTTCTACAATGTGATGAAGATCCAACGGCTAAGAATTTTGTTGGAACTTGGGCGGGAATTCTCCCACTTCTCTCTCTCTAATACAAATACTGTTTGAAAACCTCGTTCACTTCACTTTTACACTCATATATATCAAGGACCAGTTCGAGGAGAGTTTCTTCCCTTGCGTAAGTCATTTAAATACTTTTGTTTACTTTTTCTTCTACTTTTCTTTACCCAGAACCCTTTCCTCCTCGGCCCCCTTAATTTCCCTTCATTTTCTTTTTGCCTTCAACCCTTTGTCACTTATGGGTAGATTCGCTTATTTGGTAGACTTCGCCGAGGGTATAGAGAGCTTTAAAGCTCGATATAGAATTCCACCAAGAGTCTCCATTAGATACTATAAACAAGGGGACTGGTACGCTCAGAGGCAGGAGGGAGAAGTGGTAATCCCGATGATTTTCTTCTTAGAGGGAAGGGTGAGAATTCCCAATGGGCAGAGTCACTAGGGATACTTAATAGCCCATATATTAGCCCCTACCCAGTGTGCTCTTAATATGTTTTGGATCTTAGGTAGCGTCGATGCCCTCGACAAGAAGATGGGTGTGAACCTCACCCATCACGATGTTAACTGGATTTACAACCGCCATAAACTAACAAGGCAAGGATATTACTTAAATTCTAAAGAATCTGCGATTAGGCTCATATCGTGTCTCCCTAAGTCTAATAAGGGCATGAATAAAGACTTCCTCATCCTTTCAGGGGAGTGGCATGATGGGCTTCACTGTCCAACCAGAGAAGGGACACCAAGTGGGGTGGTTTGGGTTAAGCTCCATAATTCCAACAATACTCTTTATCTCTACTAACTCTCCTAGTGTTTAATTTTGCAATTTGTGCTTACAAGTTTAATTTCTTCTTAAATATGCTACTCTTTAACAGTATGTTTACGCCTGGTGATTTTGCAAATAAATATTCGGCCATTCCAAACTTCAGTCTAGTTAATGAGTCAGACCTTAACAAAGTACTCAAGGCCGAGGTATTTGTTCACACGGACGGATAGTTGCAGGCTGCCTATCTTATCCTCAGCTATACCCCTTTGTCCTCCAGCTTCCAAGCGCCTAAGTGCGTAATCAAGGTGAGAGACCATCGCCTGCACTTGATCAATGTTGTTGTGCTCAGATTTCTCAATCCGGATCCAAGACCCCAAGGTGTAATAGAAGTAGAGCCACTCCCCCTGTACAAGGTCGAGGACGAAGCAACCCCTTCCCAGCTAGCCATAAAAGAGGAAGAAGAAGAAAGAGTCATCAAAGTCTCCGATTCCGAGGATGACTTCGAGGTCTTTAACCAACCTCAATCCCTAGAGGTTCCCACTGGAGATTTTAGCCACCTTCCCCCAACATAAGCAAGTCCTTTCCAAGAAGACCCCACCGTACCGTACACTATGGTACTTCAGCGCAGGATCGGATCAAGTCTTCGAGATCTGATGGAATCCCAAGTAAGTGGCAATGCACCAGAAAAAGTTGCCCAAAACAAAACTCTCAACCCTCCATCCACGCAAGCTCACCGACCTGACTCCGCTGACCATAAGCAGAAAAGGGAGCAGAAAGGCAAAGAGGTGGTAGCGGGAGGAAAAAGCCACACTACTAAGGACACTGAGCCCCAGAAGGGGGCCAAGCAAGCCAAGGTGACACAAACTATTGCGGATAAAAGAAGCGGCTTCCTGTTTGGGGTTTTAGACTGGACCCTTGCCATAGTACTGGACGAAGCCCCTTTGCTGGCTGATGCCTTCATTAGAGACTTCCAGGAAGGGAGGGCTAGCTACATGGCCAATTCCATGGAGCAGGCTTTATTGCTACCTAGGGATATGATCGATCTAAGGTCACTGAGAAAGCACGAGGTATTCCTCAATTTGAAGAGAGACCTCGCCCTGGTAAATCTACTAATTGGCCTTTTTTTTAGAATTATATTTGCTCTCTCTAACATCTACACTTTTTCTTTCTTGACAGGCTGTTCAAGCTGCACACAGGGCTGAGGAAATAGTGACCAATACTCGCAAGCAGATGAAAGATGAGGAATCTTGGCCTATAGCTGCTATGGATGCCTTCAAGGTGGAAGAGAAGAGGATTCAAGAGTTAACTGCACAACTCACCGAGGCTGATAGAGCTAAGAAGAACGTTGAACCTACCCTGCAAGGGGCAGAAAACCAAGTAGAAACTCAGCACAAACAGCTCCATTAGGCCGAGGAGGAGCTGGCTACCTCCAAAGAACAAATAAAAGCAATGAAAAAGAAGTTGGAGGAGGTCGAGAAAGCCGTGGATAAGGCTGAGCAGGATGGCTATGAGGTGGGTGTGGTAGAGACTAAGGAGGCCTTCAAGGTTAAGGTCTCGAAGGTGTGTAGACACTACTGCCTCCAAGTGTGGAACAAGGCTCTTAACCAGGCTGGGGTGGAGGCCTCCTCTCCCCTTAGGAGAGCAGAGAGTGTGTACTACCCTCCTGCCATCCGTGCTTCAGACCCCCTCGGGCTCCAAGGCTAACACTGCTTCAAAAGAGGCACATGTGGGCAAGAGTAGCCTAGCCAAAGCCCCCCTCTCGTCTGACAGCCCTTCCAAAGAGGCAGGGCAGCCTAGAACTGTTGAAAAGAAAGCAGACACAACCAAGGGAGTGGCCCCTAATGCCACTCAGCCTCCAGCTGTCCCTAAGGACCCATCCAAGGAGAAGGAGGCTCCCCACAACATGGAGATCGTCCTGGCAACCCTTCCCATGCCTACCAAGGAGGACCCAAAGGGTAAAAGCCCAGCATCCTCAACAGTAGCTCTTGCCCAGTCTACCAAGCCCCTAGTAAAAGATAAGCTTGTACTTAAGCTAAAATAGTTTTTAGAATATATATATATATATATATATATATATATATATATATTTTATGTTTCTTGACTTTGTAACCAACCTGACTTTTTCTTAAGGTTCAACTTAATGACAGTGATGAGCTTCTCTTTTGTTCTTGTGATATTTATACAAGTCCTCGCATAGTTTCTGCTTTACTTCACACTTGACTAGTATAATAATGAGGGATAATAGTATCTGAATTAACACATGCCTATATATTTAGCTTTAATAATTATTTGTGTATGTGACAACATCATTGCCCTACTTCACATAATTTATCACAGAATAAACAAAGCTTTCCAAACTTATATTTTTCAACAAGAAGTGACCTTAACTTAGAAGGCATACCTTTCACCCTTAGTCAATATATCTACGAAGTATAACTTTATTTAGTTATCTGTATAAGTGATAATGCAGTAGCCACATCCCACACAATCAATAGCAAAACTGGCAAAACTATCCAAATTTATAATATTAGTAAGATATACTATTAACTTCAAAAACATACCATATGCATGATCAACTTAAAGGACCTTACGTACCACTGGATCCTTTATTAAGGTTAGAGAGTAGCAGAGCATTTATCCATCCAGAATTCCTTGGAACCTTTCCGTTAGCAGTACTTTCAAGGAATTGTAGATGATGATCAATTCATAAGCTGATCATGGATATACTTGCAAATGCTTTAAGTGATACTCAAGTATCCCCTTTCAACTAAGTCGCCACAATGAGGACTTTGGTCAAATACCCCAGCTAGGCAAATTACTAATTTACCCAGGGCACATGGTTCAAGGAACCTGGTATGGCCGAGATTCTATTTATTATTCTCATAATCACAGAGATGTTAATTTACCCAAGGCAGGTGGTCCAAGGAACCAAACATAGCTGACTTTCTGTTTAACACTTAGTTAAATTCTTAGTAGTGCTAATTTACCCAAGGTAGGTGGTCCGAGGAACCAGGCATAACCAAGGTTCTATTTAACACTTAGTCAGGTAATAAAAAGTATTAATTTACCCAAGGTATGTGGTCCAAGGATCTAAGCATAACAAAGGTTCTATTTAATACTCAAGCAAATAATAGGAAGTATTAATTTACCCAAGGTATGTGGTCCAAGGAGCTAGACATGACCAAGATTCTGTTTAACACTTAGTCAGGTAATAAGAAGTATTAATTTACCTAGGGTATGTGATCCAAGGAGCTAGACATAACCAATGTTCTGTTTAATACTTAGACAAATAATAGGAAGTAATAATTTTCCTAAGGTATGTAGTCTGAAGAGCCAGACATGACCAAGATTCTGTTTAATACTTAGTCAGGTAATAAGAAGTATTAATTTACCCAAGGTATGTGGTTCGAGGAGCCAAGCATGTCCAATGTTCTGTTTAATACCTAGACAAATAATTGGAAGTATTAATTTACCCAAGATATGTGGTCCGAGGAGTCAGGCATGACCAAGGTTCTGTCTAACACTTAGTCAAGCAATAAGAAGTATTAATATACCTAAGGTATGTGGTCCGAGGAGACAGACATAACTAAAGTTCTGTTTAATACTTAAGTAGGTAATCAATGCAACAAATAATATCACAAGTAAGTTATGGTAGAAATTCCTTTCATTAATAATAATACCTTCATAGGTTATTTACATTCCAAGGGCGTGGTATAACTTTTTCATCTAGATCTTCCAGGAAATATGCTCCTATACCAGCTACCGAGGTGATATGGTATGGCCCTTCCCAATTGGGCCCTAACTTCCCCCATGTTGGTTTCTTTGTAGTACCTAAAACCTTCTGCAATACCAAGTCTCCAAGATCTAATGGTCTTAACTTCACATTTGAGTCGTGCCCCTATTTAAGCTTTTGCTGATAATATGCCAACTGAACCATGGTATTTTCTCTTCACTCTTCAATCAAATCCAAGCTATTCTCTAACAACCCGTCATTGTTGTCTAGAGCAAACAAGCTTGTCCTCAGTGTTAGGAATCCAGTCTCCAGATGAATTACAGTTTCGGCCCCATAAGTCAAAGAGAAGGGAGTTTCCCACGCGGACCTGCAAGGGGTAGTCCGATATGTCCAAAGAACATATGGCAACTCTTCCACGCATTTGCCTTTGGCATCGTTCAACCTCTTTTTGAGCCCATTAACTATGAATTTGTTCACAACCTTGGCCTGCCCATTTCCTTGGGGATAAGTCAGAGTTGAATATCTATTCTTAATACCCATTCCGCAACAATATCTCCTAAAAGTCTTGCTATCAAACTAAAGCCCATTGTCTGAGATGAGGGTGTGAGGAATCCCAAACTGAGTGACAATATTTTTTCACACAAATCTATTACCATCCACATCTTTGATGTTTACCAAGGGCTCAACTTCAACCCATTTGGTGAAGTAATCAATGCCAACCAAAAACCATTTCCTGTTTCCTACTGCTTTAAGGAAAGGTCCCACAATGTCCAAGCTCACTCAGCAAAAGGCCAGGGACTAAAGAGAGGATTAAGAATGCCCCCAGGCTGATGAATTTTTGGGGTAAACCTCTAGCATTGATCACATTTCTTCACATATTCTTGAGCTCCCTTTTGCATACCTGGCCACCAATATCCTTAAGTGAAAGCCCTATGAGACAGTGATTTGCCCCTTGTATGACTTCCACAAATCCCCTCATGTAATTCTTCTAGGAGGGGCTCTACTACCTTGGGATGGACACACAATAGATATGGCACAGAAAAAGATCGCTTGTACAATTTTTGGTCCTCGGACAACCAAAAATGAGGAGCTTTTCTTCTCACTTTATCAGCCTCTCCTTTCTTCTTGGACAAGATGTCATCTTTGAGGATTATAACAATGGGATCAATCCAACTAGGTCCCACCCTAATCTGATGAACTTATGCCCCATCTTTCTTTACCTCGGCAGGTTTACACATATCATCCACTAGGATGTCCCGAGGTAAACTCCGAGCCGAAGAGGTTGCAAGCGTGGAAAGAGAGTCAGCATGAGTATTTCTGCTTCTAGGAATTTTCTATAAGGTGAAAGACTTGAACCCTGATTGTAAATGTCTGACCTGATTATAATACTCTTGCATTCTCAAATTCCTAGCTTCCAACTCTCCTTCTACCTGTCTAACAACTAGCCTGGAATCTAAAAACACCTCCAGCACCATTCCTCCCATTTTCTAAACCATAGTCATCCCCACCAACAAAGCTTCATACTTCGTCTCGTTGTTTGTGGCCGAGAAGCCCAGCCTCAAGGACTTCTCAATAACAATCCTTTCAGGAGATACCATAACTAGCCCCACCCCGGATCCTCTTTAATTAGCAGCACCATCAATATATACCCACCAAGACAGAGGTTCTTGCAAGGAGACCATTCCAACTGATTTTCTATCCATGTTCTGCTTTCCTCCTCCTTCTTCTTAGGGAGGTTCAGCAAACTTGGCCACTAGATCTGCAAGAACTTGGCCCTTAATAGAGGCATATACTTGATATCAAAAGCCTCCAGAATTGTACCTCATTTAGCAATCCTTCCTGTGTAATCAACTCTCCAAAGTAGAGATTGAAGAGGAAGTCGAGTCAACACCACCACCGTGTGGGCCTGGCAATAATGAGGGAGTTTACGCATAGCATGTACCACTGCCAAAATGGCATTTTCCAATGGTAGGTACCAAACCTCCGCTTCATGTAAGGACTTGCTCATATAATAGACTGGCCTCTACACCCCTCCATCAACCTATATCAGTATCAGGCTAAGTGCATGGGGAGCCACAACAATGTAAGCAAATAGGACCTCATCCTCCTCATGCTTGGACATGATGGGTGGCCTAGAAAGGTATTTCTTCAATTGCTAAAAGGCCAGGATGCACTCCTCGGTCCATTCCCTTTCCACTTATTCAACAACTGGAAGAAATGGCTGCACCTGTCTGCTGACGAAAAGATAAATCAATTCAAGGCGGCAGACATTCATGTTAATCTCTGGACTTCTTTGGGGTTCTGAGGAGGCTGCAGACTGCTAATTGCTTTAATCTGGTTAGGATTTACTTCAATTCCACAATGAACGACCACGTATCCCAAAAACTTTCCTAAACCAACCCCAAAAAAGCACTTAGAAGCGTTAAGGCGGAGGTTGTGTTTCCTTAATATTCCAAAGATATCTCTAAGGTCATTAACGTGCTTGGATTCTAGCTTACTCTTCACCGTCATATCATCTATATAAATCTCAATATTTTTTCCTAGTTGTGGCTCAAACATCCTAGTCATCATAATCTGATAGGTGGATCCTGCATTCTTTAAACCAAAAGGCATCACCTTCTAGTGATAATTTCCAGTAGGAGTAACAAAAGTTGTTTTCTCTTAATCATCCAAAGCTAAGGGTATTTGATGGTACCCTTGGAAGGCATTTAAAAAACTCATCCGAGGATGGCCTGCAGTGGTATCCACCAACTGATTTATCTGAGGCATAGGAAAGGGGTCCTTGGGGCAAGCTTTGTTCAAATCCGTGAAATCTACATATACTCGCCATTTCCCATTTTTCTTCTTCACTACCACCGTGTTGGCCAACCACTCAAGGTAGAATACCTCCTTAATAGCCCCAGCTTGCTTAAACTTGATCACCTCCTCCTTGACAGCCTCAAAATGCTCTTTAGATGAGCACCGAGATGGTTGCTTTTTAGGGATGATGGTTGGATTGACATTTAAATGATGACAAATGAAATTTGGATCCACCCCAGGAGCTTCGTAAGTACTCCATGCAAACACATCAATATTCTTCCTAAGAAACACTATCAGCTCCTCCTTCTCCCTAGGAGGCAGCTGATCTCCGACCTGGAGAAAAACCTTTCCATATCATTATCTATAAAAAAAATTTCTAACTTCTCGCACTTTGCCCCTTCTGTTGCCTCATCCACAGATAAAACCGACATTTTTTATTGCTATAAGCCTCCTCTAGCAGAGGCTGAGGACTTCATCCCAGTCTGATGCCTAATTGCAGCCACCAAGCACTGCCTAGCCATAGACTGACTTCCAACCACTTCCTCCACCCTGTCCCCTGATGGGTACTTCACCTTGAGATGCAAAGTGGAAGAAACAACCCCCATGGCATGAAGCTAGGGTCTCATCACAATGATGATACAGGGGGAGTAAGCATCCATAACAAGGAAGTTCACCTCGACCACCTCTAAACCTGCTTGGACCAGTAGTCTAATCTGACCTATTGGGACAACAACTTTTCCATCAAAACCTACCAAAGGTGAATCATTACTTTCCAAATCCTTAAGTTTCAACTTTAGCCCCTTGTACAAATCAGGGTACATGATTTCTGCTCCACTGCCCTAATCCACCAACACCCTCTTCACATCATGGCCCCTATTCTAAAAGTGACCACCAGGAAATCGTCGTGTGGCTACATGGTTCCAACCTTATCTGCATCGGAAAAGCTCAATGCTGGTCGGACCTTCATCCTACTCCTCTTTGGCTCAAGGAAGGAGTCCTTTGCAAGTGGCTAAGCTATGGACAGTACCGTAGAGGGGTGGAAGCCAGTACTTCTCGGAGCAGCAAGAATAATGCTGATTGTGCCCAGAGGTGGCTTTGAAGAAGCATCTCCCTAAGATCCTGACCCTGCCTGGCCTCTTTGCCCATTGGAGTGATATAAAAATTGCTTTAACTTACCACCTCGGATTAGCTGCTTCAGGTGATTCCACAGAATTCTACAGTCCTCCATAGTTTTCCCTCGCTCCTGGTGGTATTGGCAATGAAGGCTTTGGTTACGCCTCATAAGGTCCCTTCCCATCTTGTTTGGCCATTTAAAGTATAGCTCATTATTGATTTTTTCCAAGATTTAATGCACAGGCTTTCGAAATACTGTGCTAACCACCTGAGCCAGAGTCGATGCAGTTGCCCAGTAAAATCCCTCCGAGGGCGGTTATTGTTGTATCGGTCTGACCTAAAATCCCTCCTATCCTGGAGGGCCACCTTAGCCTTCCCCTTCCTCTGCTGTTGGTCCTCCTCGACCCGTTTATACTTATCAATGAAGTCCATGAGTTGATGCACATTACTAACTGGCTTCTTTGTCAAAGATTTCCTCAAACCGTGCTCGACAGGTAAGTCGACCATAAATGTTTTTATAGCTACATCATCAAAATCCCCATTAATCTCATTAAACATCTCCCAGTTTTGGTCAGAGTACGTCTTCATGGTCTCTCCCTCTCACATAGCCATAGACATCAGGGAATCCAAAGGCTGAGGAACTCTACTACAAGTTACAAACCAAGAGCCAAAGGTCCTTGTAAGCTCCTTAAAGGAGTTAATAGAACCCTCCTTCAGGTCATTAAACCACCTCATGGCCACTGGCCCTAAACTGAATGGAAACACCTTGCACATTAAAGTTTCATTCTTAGAGTGAACAACCATTCTCTGGTTGAAATGGCACACGTGCTCTATAAGGTCTGTCCTACCATTATACATGGTAAATGTTGGTAGAGTAAACCACCAAGGAAGCTTTCCTCCCTTAATTCTCTGAGTAAAAGGTGATTTGGAGATTTGATTCAGAGCCTTACTTATGGCATCGTTGCCCAAGCCTTTATGTGACGGATTTCCCTTTCCCCGCCTATCACAACGATTCCTCGTCACACGAAAAAGACTCGCTAGAAGGAGTCCTTGATCTAGGCCAGTAGCTATTATCACTATCACCATCAAAAGAATGGTCCAAACTTGAAGGAGTTCCTCTACGTTGCTCGCGGTGCAACTTTCTTTGCAAACGATCAATTTCTAATTGCATGCTTCTGGTAGTTGCCTCATGAGAGACGTGGCTCCTACTCTTGGATTGGCTCCTACTGGTATGTGTGGTATGCATACTAACCTCCCGGTCCCTTCTCCGCTCAAGATTGAGAAACTTATCTTAACGCTTTGACCCAATAGATTCCTCTCGGTTTGGTCCTGAGCCTACCATGATTATGTGCTGGTTTCACTAAAACTCAAGTAGTTCCCTACAGACAGCACCAATTGTAAGGACGCAGCTTGGTGCCTAAGCCCAAAAGGAAAATGATCTAGGCCCAAAGAGCCCAATACAATAAATTTGTAGAGAGCGGGCTAGAAAACTAGGCTTTAATGAATTAGACAGCAATTACAGTAGGCTAGAAAACTAGTTCTTATATATATATTTCTTTTGAATTTGGTCACAAGTCTAGTTCTTGTTGCTATAATGTTTTTTCTCTCAAATCTTAGATCCCCCCCTCACAAGGGACTTCTTTCTCTATTATATACCCTGTTTTCCTTCATCTTCACCCTCCATGTGTAGGGCAAGTTGCTTACTATTATTCTTGTCCCATCAACACCTTCTTGAAGTCTTTGGGAGTAGCTGTAAGGCTGACTACCACTGTTCAGGTATTACTTCCACATCAATGTGGCCAGAAGGTTAGCTGCAAAGTATTCAATGTAGTGGTAGCAGGTTTCCCTTAGATATTTCTTAGCTTTCCTTTGTCCTATGCTCCCCTTATGTTCACCCTTGCCTGTAGAATCTTCCGGAGGGTTGCTCTTAATGGCAGTCCGAACCTTTTGACCTCTGCCTTGCTTAGCTGAGGAGGCATTCCTCCTCAAACTACCTTCCTAAGCCTTCCCAATCATAGCTTTTCCATGGTGCTTTGATTCGCACTTCTTCCCTATTGTCTTCTTGTCCTCGGACTACTAGACGTCCTCGGCCAAGGCCCACAGCCCAATACACACTTATGGGCCATTTATCCTTACAGTAATTATTAAGGGGAAAATAAGTCATATTATCGATTTTTAAAATCATTGAGTTTAGATAAACTTCTACTCTCCCACTACAAAAATTCAAATCTCTTTAAGTTTATCACAACTAAAATTTTGGGTATATATACTTCAAAAATTAAAACCGTTTAAAACTTCCCATCTATTTGAGTTTTAATTCAGTTTCTCATCTATTTAACAATTATCAATAATCTCCATCCCTCCAACTTTTCTTTTCTCATGCCAAATTCAAAAGTTAAAATCACATTTAAAACTTTAAAAAAAAAAAAAAAAACTTCACATTTAAAATTATTATCATCACAATTGAATAAGATATGATCACTTTTAAAATAAGAAATCTACCACACCCAACACATAATATTTTCCCTCTTCATTGCACTATATCTCCAATTCCTTCATTTTGTGCCTATGATCTTGGTGCTCGATGGGTTTTTCTATATTTTTCATGTTGGTTGATAATGGTTTCTTACTTCATTAGATGTCTCTTATCGGTCCAATTTTTCATTCATATTTACCTTTTGAAAGTGCATAAGTATTTGATTTTTTATTTGAAAAAAAATAATGAGCATATTTGACCTTTTTTTTTTGTTATGTGCTTCGCTATTCTGATTTTGGAATAGTATTTGATTCTGAAAAAAAAAAAAAAAAAAGATTTTGGAATAATATAAAATGGGATAGTATGCCTTCACATTCATTGGATTAAGGTATGGTTTTTTTAAAAAAAATTTTATTGTCATTCTATCATTTAATTTTGCATATTGTTCATCTCCTTCCTTTACCCTTTTTTTTCGTAGTTTCAGGTTCTAGAATACAAATTTGTTTTATATTGGATGTCCGTTTGAAACAACTTATTTAGGTGAAATTAAAAAAAAAAATTGTTGAAAGTGTAGAAAAAAAGGTTAAAAAATAAGTAAAATAGTACAGTGAGCTCCATGAATAATATCAAAAAGTGCAGTGAAGCTCATGCATAGTATCTGTACGGGGTGTTACTCCCCCTCAAGCCCATTGTTCATAAAAACTCATCTTAATGGTGCCACATGTGTAAGGCCTTGGACTTGTTGGACCTTGGGTCTTAGGACATTGTGCACAATTGTGTGTACTGTTGGGCCTACGAACTCGGCCCAAGCAAGCCTTGACGCCCATCAAAAGCCCAAAAACCGAGATAAAGCCATTTATGACATGAACAACGAAGGTAAGATCCTATCTAGTCGGGGAATGCAATTTCCCGAGGAGGTGAGTCCCAAGATGCTCGGTATCGCCTAGGAAGTATCGCTGCCGGGTAGATCTTCTAACGTGGGAACCAGTTCCAATGCCACTCTAACCACCTCCCACTCCCAACTGAACACCCACTTAAGGATAATAACATTGGACCTTTTACCCACTCACCACAAAATAAATCATAACTCTTCCACTAATCTTGATCTATAAATAAGAGATGGGAACGAGGAAAGGGGGTTGGCAATTTGAGAAAGAGAACACAGGGAAAAGAGAGTGGTCATTCTGAGATAGAAAGGAAGCAATTTTGTGAGGCCTAGAGAGGAGTCGAGATAATAAGGGTAATTGATTTGTCAAGCACAAAACCACCCATAGTAGGAAACTCAAAACCCACGATACAAATAGATTGTGAGCCCAAATAGAAGTTGAGCCCAAACACCATATTTTAGGTACATACAATAATAATAATAATAATAATAATAATAATAATAATAATAATAATAATAATAATAATAATAATAATAATAATAATAATAATAATAATAATAATAGTAATAGTAATAATAATAATTGTAGGGACACGATTTTCAGACCAAGTCCAAAATATAAGGAATTTTGGCCCAGTGAACCCAGTACAATAAATTTGTAGAGAGTGAGTCAAAGAGTTAGGCTTTAGTGCATGGATAACAGTTAATATGGTTTTGGATGATGAGTCAACAAGAATTAAACCCGGTTTGTGCAAGAAAGTTTGTCCTCGGCACAGTCTGAGGAGCTCTGTTCTAATATATATTGGATGACAATGGTTACAGGAGTTGTTGAGATTGCTACAGTGCTTTCTCTTCTCCTTTTTTCATCCCCTTTTCATGAAGGGCCTCTTCCATTATATAGTTCCTTTTGGATGATCTTAATCCTACACTTGTTGATCCTTTGAGCCACCACTTGCGTGCTTGTCCTATTAGATACCCTTTCTGGCCTTCTGTGAGTTGTGGTTGCCGAGGTAGCACTGTTCAGGGGTCTTTTCCACATAAATGCGGTCAAAAAGTTAGCTGCAGGACATTCAATGCAGTGTAGCAGCTTTCTTTTAGATATTTTTGAGTCCTTATCCCTCTTGTATGTTCATGATGCTCGTCCCTATCATTTGAACTTCTTGGAATGTCACTTTGATCATTAAGATCTATATCTGATCTGCGTTTAGCTTATCCGATGAGATATTCCTCCTCGGACTCGGACTACTCATGATCTCGGCCAAAGTCCCATGCTCTCGGCCGAAGCCCAAGACCCCACAATAATAATAATAATAATAATAATAATAATAATAATAATAATAATAATAATAATAATAATGAAGTGGTTAACTTTTAATGGTAGACATTCAACTTCAGATAGACTCATCATATTTTCTCACCAATTACAATTAATTAACTACTGGATAAATATATAGATAAATTTTGAATTAATGGTGTCTACTACATGATACCAATGTTTTATCTAATGTGCATGTCACCCAAATTTGCATATTGTTGAATAAGAATTCAAGTGTTTTTTCTTCCCTATAACTAAAAGTAGAGTGGAGAAAATATTCAATAATAACATCAATAGATGAACATTTAACTTTTAAGCCACTAGTTTCTCAAAAAAAAAAAAAAACTTTTAACTCCTCTAGAATTTATTTAATTTATTATTTGATGATTAGAATTATAAATGTTTGGATTAACAAATTACAGGTTAGAATTTTGATTTTCTTTATTCTACCCATTGTCAGTTAGTGAAGAAATTTATTCACGAAAAAAGAAAGACAACTCATAAGTTTATGTATGAATTCCAGTCATTGCCTTAAGAATGCCTTATTCCATGTGGTTATAAGGCATTGTAAATATCAACTACGGATGCTCTTCAATATTTATAAGTCATTTATATGCCTGTATTCTTAATCGATCCCTCTGTTTTGAAGTAAAATATTTTCACATTTTTAGGTGTTTACTAGTCGTGAATCAACTCATTGCACGAGATAATTTTTTAGAGTGGTCTCATTAAATTTATTTTTTACAATTTGGACTAATTTAATAAAGAGTAATATATTTCATAATCATAAATGTAATATAGGAACAATCATAAATCATAAATATTAATTAAAAATTTCATATTTTTATTTATTATAAATATAATCATAAATTATAAATATAAATTTTGTCGTACCAAAATGAAAAATATATATAATTTTTCTCAGAAATTCAAAAGGCAAGTTAATGAAAATATTCATTTTTTATAAAAGTTACTAATAACATTTTTTGAATCATTAAAAAGAATATAAAATTTGGAAATTATTTTTTTAGTTTTAAACAAATTTTTTCAAACCTTATTTTTTCTACCCAACAATCCAAAACACGAAAAAAAAAAAACGTAACTAAAAAAATTAATAAAACTTAACAATGATTAATTGGACCAATTAAGAAAATAATTTGTTGTTGATAATCTATTAATTTTATTTTCTTTGCAGAAATTGCAATGTTGTCTACCAAAACATATTATCAAATAAACAATTATTAACAAAATCTAATAATTAAATTTCTATATATACATACATATATAAATATATATGCATTGTTATAAAATAATAATAATAATAATAATAATAATAATAATAATAATAATAATAATAATAATAATAATAATAATTAAAATACAATTGCAAAAGCTAAAATATGTTGCCCATCCAATTATTTTCATTTGATTAAGCTTTGCTTTTTTCTGAATAAATGGCAATATAGAGTACTTCTAATACAACTTTTGAGAGCACTTTGTCCACCCCCAAAAGATTAAAAAATAAACAAAAATTAGTAAAGTCTCATAGATTAACATCTAAATTGATAACTATATATAAAAAAAAAAAAATCAAATTCTAAGTTGGAAAACAATTAATTATTAACCCAAATCAAATCAAACCAATGGGACAAAGAAAAAGAACTTGTGATCTGAAATTAGAATACCAAACTACCTAAATATGCATAAAAGTCGATACAAATTTACCAAAAGGATAAACAAATGTGATGTGACAATTAAATCAACAATAACAAAAAGAACCATTAGTAGGAAAAAAATGGTTGAAACAATAAATAATAAAAAATCCACCAAAACAAAAACAAATTTGGAGAAAGAGAGAGAGTATTGAACTTTTTGTCGTGGACAATTTAGAAGGAATAGGGGAGAGAGGTGGAAATGAAGTAAGAAGAAATTTATATGAGAATTAAGATGGAAGAGGAATGGTGGAAGTAGATGAAAGGTTGAACAAAGTGAAACAGTAGAATTTACGAAGCTATAAAGGAAAAAAAATTTAAAATCTAAAGAAAATCAAATGAAAATTGCAAAAAAGAATTATTGAAGGGATGAGAGATTGAACTAAAAAGACAATGGTCGAAGCAGATGAAAAGTTGAACAAAATAAGAATTGCAAAAAAAAAAATGAAAAGTGAAAAACAATAAATAAGAAAAATAAGAAAGATGCTTAAGATGTAGTGCATAAGAACTTTATAAAATTTATTATGATACTTTCATTATTATATATAGTATAGATATGTGTAGACATTATTTTTGGTTTTTTATTCTTCATTGATTTCATTATTTAATTATAAACATCTAAATTAAAGTAGATAAATATGTAAATGCAAAATTATATATAATGTTAAAACCATCCAAGATGAATGTGTAAAGTCAATAATCTATTTATATATATATATATATATATATATATATATATATATATATATATATATATATATATATATATATATATATATATTGTTAAAAAAATGGAATAAAAATAAATTCTAAATTAAAGTAGATTAATATGAAAAGGAAAAATTATATGCAACGTAAAACCACTCAAAATGAATGTGTAAAGTCAATAATCTATTTATATTTTTTTTGTAAAAAAGAATAGGACTAAAAAATAAATAAGAAAAATAATAATTATGTAGTCAATGATGTGGCGATGAGGTGGCGCAACAGGAGTTTAGAAGTAATAAATGTTATACTTCAGCTTTTGGATATATATAGATTTGCAAGTAAAATGTAGTCAAAATTATTAAATATTTTCCATTGAACGTAAAATCCTCTATAAAAAGTTGTAAAATATTTTAGCATTAAAAAATTAGTAAAATTTTTTACAAAAATACAGAGTGACTTCCCTTACTGCATTTGGTGGCTAAGTCACCAGTCTAATGGGCTGGGCAATCGATGGCCAAAGCAACTACTTCGATGATCACCGGAGCCACCGCTCTAGTGACTAGTATTGAGGGCTTGGCCACTAGAGCAGCCACTCTGACGATGGTTGCTGGCATTTCAATCACCAGAGACACCATTTTGCGACCGGTGTTGGAGATTCAATAACCAAAGTTGTAATTCCAGTGATAGGAGACACCGTTTTAGCTACTAGTGATGGCGGTCCGATCAGCGGATAGACTACTTTGGCAACGATCACTTGAGCTACCAATTTTGGTCGTTTACTTGAAAAATTTTACTTGTCATACCAAACATTTGTAAAATATTTTAGGTTTAAAAATATTTAAATTCACAACAAACGAGCTTTATCACACATCATAGTTTACTTTTTCTTAAGTATATAGTGGAGTTATTAAATACAAAAGTGAAATTTGAGAGAAAAACTAGAATACTAAAGTCATTGCTCTCCATCCAAGCGATTTGTTGAGAATTTGAGTATTGAATTAGTCTCTTTGAAAATTAGGGGTAAGCCTATGAATCACTTTGTGCACTATGTGAGATTTTTTAGTCACAAGAGACCAAAATGGCTTTCCCCCTTCTCTTCCCTTTATCAACAGTATGTTATAAAACTATATATATATATATATATATATATATCATCCAAACATGATTTTGACATATCAAGCCATGTTCTAAAACAAAAATTATAGTTGAAAGCAATCTGTATACAAATTATTCAATTTCTAGATCACCTTGAGAATGTCTAGGGCGATATAGGGCTGGATCCCCTAGGAAAAAAATGTTACAACATTAGGTGCCATTACATCCTTCCATGTCTCACCAACCAGAACATTGGCAATCGGTTTTATATGGAGAATTTGAAGTATTTCATTAGGTTAATAGGATATTGAAGAAAGTAAGCAATTTACGCCATCAATGATTGATTTACAGATAATTAGTTTAGAAATATTTACTCTGCTGATATGATGTAGTCAAGTTTGTTGCTTCACCTGTCTGGACAATATGTGCCAGATATTATTATTGTTATTTTTTTTTTATCTGAAATACTTCAAAACTTCATTGAAACTAATAAAATAATAATACATCATTCAAAAGAGCTTGTTTAATAAAACAAGGACTCTCTTCTAACCAAATAGAAAAGTCATCGATGCCTAGAGCGTATTTAGCTAAAAGATAAGCCGGTCTATTGGCTTGCCGACGAACATGGGAAAAATCCACTTGGCGAAAATTGTGGGAATAAGAATGTTTCTAGGAGTTGAGTTTTATTAAATTTGATTCTAAGTGTATTTTTTGGTTTTTTTTAAAAATCAAAATTAAGCGTATTATTTAGGATACGTTTAAGAATACTTTCATTTGAAAGATAAGGTTCATGGATCCTTTAAATAGGCTTGTAATATGCAAAACAAAAAGAACAATTCGCTTTCAATAAAATTGACATTTTTATTTATAGTAGATTATGTAGTCCTAGCTAGAACGATATTTAGGTTTTTCACGTTTTCTGTTTTGTGTGAGATGGACATATATAGTTATAGATCAACAATGCGAGTAAAAGGGATCAGAGAAGGGCAGAGAGCCAAAGCGAAGAGCTTCCAACATTTAGTTTTATTATTTCAATTATATTTTAACTCATAATAAGGGTACAAATCTGACATGCCATCTTAAATGCACATACAAATCTCAATACTTAGTAATGTTAAAACACAATTTTTTTCACAACTGCTGAGTTGAAAAGTAGTTACTGATTTTCATATGAGTCCACCAACAACCATGATGATGCCAAGTGAGTAAGAACCACTTGGTCACAGTACTTATTTATAGGCCACACTTTCGCCAAGTAACTTTATTGTATATTCTTTATTGTTAATAACTTGCAATGTCAAAATGTTGGAAGAAAAATTGTAAAAGACTTATTGTATATATTTGTGTTTAACGATCCCATTCTTGTGATGCATGGAAGAACCTATGGAGTCTGGCTTTTTCTGGGACATTGAGAACGAAGGGTGTCCGTATTGAGTACAAGTGGGCTTCTCACCACAGAATGCCCATATTTCCATATGATTGCACCAGATATGATTGGCTGTTGTGCTATGTTTGGACCATAGACCTGCACTCAAAACGATTTTTTATCTCCAATGGCAGAGAATGACAACACTGATGGTACCGCAGTAACATCAATAGAGGCTGGCATGTATGTACTAAGAGTGTAGAGTTTGGAAAATCTGCAGAAAAAACAATCTGCACGACTTTTGATCAGTCGAGTCTAATTCTCGATCGATCGAGTCAGGCAAAAATGCACAGTAACTTCTGTAGTTAACTTGATTCCAACTGTACATAAATTACACACTTTAAGCAAGTCTAAAACATAACTAGACACCTGTTTTGATCATGGTTTGCTAACAATACATATTAGAGTTCTAATACATTCATTCCTAAGTACTTAGAACCTAACAAAGAGTGTAGGTTGAGTTTGGTGGGCCAACATTGGTGACTGTCCTAGTGAATACAGCCTTAATCTGCTGGCCATCTTCCATGGCAACAGAGCATGAGGGATAGTTAAGGTTCCATGCTCTTCCAGGCGTTGAGGTAATGCAAAAGCTGCTGTTACCTCCGTTGATGAGTCTTAACGTGGTGGTATTGTAGCCTTGCATGCACAGGAAGTTTATTTAGTCTGCCTCATATGCATCATAGACGAGCCCAGGGTCTACGGCTTGGAATGGGTTGATGTGACCGGATCCATAAGCAAATTCAAGGTCTTCATGCTTCTTGGGGTCCACAATATAAGCTATTCATGACAAAAGTTAGGTCACTGAGAGAGAATAAACGATGATTTATAATGTTATTCATCAGTGTGGCTAATTTCTTTCATTGTCTATAAGGTTCAATGCTTCCAACAAAACAGTATAGCAAGGCATGTTTAATCTTTCTGCCATTTTCTTGGGTTTTGTCATGTCTGTTTTTAAACCTTTTGTAGTAAAATTAGGGGAATTTAACATTTTCTATAAGGCAATAGTCTTTAACATAATCATGTTCTAGAAGTCAAGTTTGTTACTTCACCTGTGGTCATAAGGGCAGATTTAATGGCAGCAGGTGACCAGTTCGGATGGGCAGCCTTAACATAGGCAGCTGCACCACTAGTGTGAAGGCAAGACATTGATGTACCAGAAATTATGTTGAATTTGACACTCCTAGTGTCTTCCTGGTCCACGGAAGGTAGAGCCACAGGAGACCAAGCAGCAAGAATATCTACTCCAGGGGCTGTGAGATCAAGCTACATATATATCATCCAAACATAATTTAACATATTAAGCCACGTTCTAAAACTAAAACTAAAATTATAGATGAAAAAAATTTTGTAAACTATGTACTCATTTTCTGATCACCTTGAGAATGTCTGGGGCGATAGGGTTAGGTCCCCTAGATGAAAATGATACAACGTAAGGTGCCATGACATCCTTCCATGTCTCACCAACCAGAATAGTGGCAATCGGAAATCTATCAAGGGTTCAAAGTATTTCATTAGGATATCGAAGTAAGTAAGCAATTTATGCCATCAATGATTTAATTAAAGATAATTAGTATAGCAATTTATTTACTCTGTTGATTAGATGTAGTTTAAAATTTTAAGGCCATCTTCAACACTAATTATTGTTGCTGGCAACGAGAAGCTGAAAGCAAAATCAGTAAATGATGAGTCAGCCATAACGGTTCCCACACCATTGGATAATAGGATGCTAGCGCCATCGACAGCTCCTTCACAGAAAACAATCTTTCCTTGTACTTTGTATGAATTCAGGGCACCATAAAAAGAACCTCTTGAAATATCCGGGTCAGCACCAGCAGAGTAGTTTGCAGCATCTCCACCCCAAATCAAGGGAAATGATGTTCCATTGAGATTGAAGCTACTAATGGAGAGACCCTTCATTAGATCGTTCAAAGAATTAGTAAAGATTACTCTATGGGAATAATATCTTTTGAATATATTAACTTCAACCAAAAAATCACAGTAAAGGCTTGTCCATTGCCAAGCACAACTTGAGCAACAAATTTTCTGTCAATGGTGCTCGCAGCAACAGTTAATATCCAAGGTGCATGATTAGCAACGGATAATGGGAAAGGTCCTGAGTTTCCAGCAGTAGCTGAGGTCAAGATGCCATTTTTCATGGCATGGAATGACCCAATAGCCAATGGGTCTTCAAAGTATGGTGAAAACCCGTCAAAACCAATGGAAACGGAAATAATATCAACTCCGTCTGCTATTGTATCGTCAAATGCTGCTAGGACGTCTGCTGAGTAATACCCAGATGACCAGCAACCTTTGTACATTGCAATCCTTGAACCAGGAACTCCACCTCTTGCAGTTCCTTCAGCTAGCCCAAAGTAGCTGGCTCCAGCTACCTCCCTCCCTGCAGCTCTTGAGGATGTATGGGTTCCTTGACCCTCAGAATCCCTTGGGGATTTGATGTCTGTTATGTCATAGGACTTCACTGTTGTAGTAACGGGCTCCAATGATCTTGCTGTGATTTTAAAATTCTGTGAGTAGCTATCTGAGATGAATGCCTAAAAGATGAATGTTAATTTATTATTTCTTTAGTTTGTGCCTCAAGTTATGTAATAGTTACATGTGCCCCCTGTCCAAAAAGTTTCTAAGACAATCACTTAGGAGTTTGTGTCCCTGGTATAGAAAATCTTCAAAATGTAGTGACTGATCTTTATTTCTGTCAATTAGGATTGAAACCTTTTTTAGTTGTTGGTTATCTTCCATTAAGACAACAAACTCCACAATAGGCCTAATAATCATTGCCTTCATACAATCACCAGCGTGTCCAATTTATTTTTTCTTTGAAATTTTCTCAATCGCATTAGTTCTTATTCATCTAATGAGTAATATGTTTCTACGCATGGCAATGCACATAAGCACAAGGCTAAAGGAGAGCTCACTTGTTGCAGGTGAAGTTGGCTCCTTGGTATTTACCCTTCTATTTACTAGGTGGAGAGCCGAGCCCTTCATCGTTGAAGCTATCAGATTCTGGCCAGATTCCTGCAACACAACAAATGTGGAAAAACTTCAAATTTGAGCATTCGCTTTGTTATTTACTCTGTTAACGTGTATAGTGTTATGGGCTTTATGCCCAACTAGATTACTTGTATAGCACACATTCTTGTACTACACATTTACTTGTACTGCACTCCTATGTCTTCTATATAAAGGCATACATGTATATTCTTTAGTTGAGAAATACAATACAATCATTCAGTATTTCTAACATGGTATCAGAGCTACTGCTCTGACATTTTCTTAGCAGTCTTGTCTTTATTGGTGTTACTCCATTCTCAACATCGTTTATGCCATCACAGCAGCCGCAGCAGTTTTTCGCCGTAGAACCTCCAACTTCTTCCAGTCGTTGTCCTTGGGTTCCGGACCTATAGCCGCCGTCATTGAGGAGTCCCGCACCACACAGACCACTGCACTTAGTGTCTCCGCCGTGCATCTTGCTCCGATAACCATTTTTCAAGTACCACAGTGATCGTCTCATCCCGATCTACTCAATTGTGGAAACCTCGAAGTCATCGAAGCCAGCACGCACCCTCATGCGCCACCCAAATATTCTGCATTGAAGCTCACGCGCCCCACGCGCCGATTGCCTTCTTCACGCGCCTCTACGCACCGATTGCCTTCCTCACACACCTCCACGCACTTGCACGCGCCGAATTTTGCACCTGCTGATGTCAGCCCTAGGTGACGTCATCAACTGACATCAGCGTCCATTCACTTGCTGACGTCACCTACCACATCATCATTGACCAGGTGTTGACCCGCGTTGACTTTGACTGAAGGTTGCCTTTGACCGTTGACTTTTCTCCAGGGTTGACTTTTTTGCTGTCCAGGTGCTCCTTACCCAGTTTTCTGCATAGATTTCATTTTTGTAGTCTATTTTTTGCATATTTTGCTTCTATATGAAGAATAAGGATAGGTCTTCTTCTTGTTGCAATAATCGTCGTCGACAATCCAGCAAACATTTTTGCAATTTTTGTAAACGTTTTGGCCACAAAATTGAGATTTGCTATCATCGCAACAAATAAGCTGTTTCAATTTCTGTTGCTACTATTGCTAACACTAAGAGTGTCCAACCAATGACTCCCGTCTATGCACAGTCTAAGTCTTCAGGTCCCACTTTCACCATGTCCACAGATGACCTTAAAAACATCATCGCCAATGACATTCGTATGGTTGGTGATGCATCTTATTCCTCTTCTCTCTCAGCTTTATCTGGTATGTCTCCTTCCTCTTGGCTTATGGATTCTGCTTGTTTCAATCACCTGACACCTCACTCGTCCTTATTTTTTGAACTTAAACCTGCACCACACTCTCTTAATATTCGCACAGTAAATGGTTCCACAATGTCTGGTCATAATATAAGTTCTGTTTTGACCTTCAACCTCTCTGTTCCTGGGGTCTTTAATGTTTCTAACCTTTCTTACAATTTGTTTTCTGTGGGACAATTAGCTGAGTTGGGTTATCGCATTATATTTGATTATTCTTGGTGTATTGTGCAGGATTCAAGGACGGGATAGGAGTTTAGGACTGGTCCCAGAGTTGGGCGTATGTTTCCCATGGACAACCTTCGTCTTCCACTTGTTGCTCCCGTTTCTGTTGCCGCAGCTACTACAGTTTCTTCTATTCCTTCCCTTGCACTTTGGCATGCTCGACTTGGTCACGCATCTTCTTCTCGTGTACGACAATTGGCTTCTAGAGGTTTGTTAGGTTCAGTCTCTACGGAAAATTTTGATTGTGTTTCATGTCAGTTAGGAAAACAACCAGTTTTGCCTTTCAATACTTGTGAATCAATATCCACTAATATCTTTGACCTTATTCATTTTGATATTTGGGGACCTTCTTTTGTCTCTAGTATTGGTGGATCTCGGTATTTTGTTGTCTTTGTTGATGATTACTCTCGCTATAACCGGATTTTAATATGAAACATCGTTCTGAATTATTGCAAGTATATTCTAATTTTGCAAAAAAGAATGAAACCCAATTTTCCAAATGTATCAAAAATTTTCGATCTGATAATGCTCTTGAGTACACTCAATATACTTTCCAAGCTGTTTTGCATTCCTATGGCACTATTCATCAACTAACTTGTCCAGGTACCTCTCAGCAAAATGGTAGAGCCGAACGAAAACTTCGTCATATTCTTGACACTGTTCGTGCTCTCCTTCTCTCTGCCAAAGTTCCTGCTCCTTTTTGGGGCGAAGCTGCTCTTTATGCTGTTCGTGCTATTAATCGCATTCCTAGTCCTGTCATCCAAAATCAAACTCCATATGAGCGCCTTTTTGGGTCACTTCCAAACTATCACCACCTTCGTGCCTTCGGTTCTGCTTGTTTCGTTCTTCTTCAACCACATGAGCATAACAAACTTGAGCCTAGGTCAAGGCTTTGTTATTTTCTTGGCTATGGCGAAACTCAAAAGGGGTATCAGCATTATGATCCTGTTTCTCATCGTCTTTGTCTCTCCTGTAATGTTTTCTTTTGGGAACATCGCATCTTGTCGAGCTCTCTCACTTTCGTGCTTTTCTGTCTTCCTCCTCTATCTTAGATCTATTTCCAGATGAGGCACATATTCCTTCTGTAGCTGCTCCTGACCCTCCTGTAGCTGCTCCTGACCCTCCTGTAGCTGCTCCTGACCCTCCTGTAGCTGCTCCTGACCCTCCTATAGCAGCTCCTGATCCTCTTGTAGCTGCTCCTGACCCTCCTGTAGCAGCTCCTGATCCTCTTGTAGCTGCTCCTGATTCTCCTGTAGACTTTTTTGTCCAACCACTAGATATCCTTGATCCATTTCCTAGTTCCCCCTCTAATGAACAGGTGGAAGATGAACCGGTCGAAGACGAGCTGCCTAACCCTGAGCTTGGGTCCCCTGCTCCTGCTCTACCTGAAGATCTTGCACAAGACATTCCACCTCGTCACTTAACTTGGGTAAGATTCATTCCTGCACATTTACTTGACTATCATTGTTACACTGCCCTTGCTACACTGCACGAACCTCACACCTATCGTAAGGCTTCCACTGACCCTTTATGGCAAATTGTAATAAAAGAGGAACTTGATGCATTATCTAAAAACCATACTTGGGACTTGGTCACTCTTCCTCCTGGGAAATCGGTGGTTGGTTGTAAGTGGATCTACAAGATTAAGACTCGTTCTGATGGGTCCATTGAGCGCTACAAAGCTTGTCTTGTTGCAAAAAGTTTTACACAGGAGTATAGGATTGATTATGAAGAGACCTTTGCTCTGGTTGCTCATATTTCATCTGTTCGTGCCCTCTTAGCTGTTGTTGTTTCCAGTAAATGGGATCTTTTCTAAATGGATGTCAAAAATGCATTCCTTAATGGGGATTAAGTGAAGAAGTTTATATGCAACCTCCTCCTGGTCTCTCTGTTGAAGCAAACAAGGTTTGTCACCTTCGGCGTGCACTTTATGGCCTTAAACAAGCTCCACAAGCTTGGTTTGCCAAATTCAGCTCTACTATCTCTCGCTTGGGTTACATGCCCAGTCATTATGATTCTGCCTTATTTCTTCGCCGCACTAACAAATGCACTATTTTACTTCTATATGTGGATGATATGATCATAACTAGTGATGACCTCAATGGCATTCAAGAACCCAAGGATTTTCATAGTCGACAATTTGAGATGAAAGATCTTGGATATCTCAACTACTTCTTGGGTCTTGAAATCACTCATTCTACAAATGGACTTTACATTACTCAAGCCAAGTATGCCTCTGAACTCTTGTCTCAAGCTAGACTTACTGATAGCAAGACTGTTAACACTCTAGTTGAGCTTAATGCACATCTGACTCCCTCAGGAGGGAAACTATTGTCTAATCCCTCTCTTTACAGATGCTTAGTTAGCAGCCTAGTTTATCTCATTGTTACTCGTTCAGACATTTCCTATGCTGTTCACCAGATGAGCCAGTATCTATTTGCTCCATGATCGACTCACTATACTACTGTTCTGCGCATTCTTCGATTCCTAAAGGGCACTCTCTTCCATGGTCTTTTCTACTCTGCTCAATCTCCTCTTGCTCTCCATACTTTTTCTGATGCTGATTGGGCAAGAGATCCCACTGATCGTAGGTCTACCACTATTTATTACTTTCTTCTTGGTTCTTCTCTAATTTCTTGACGAAGCAAGAAACAAACTCATGTGGCCCGCTCCAGTACTGAAGTAGAATATCGTGCCCTTGCTGATACCACATCCGAGCTTCTTTGGCTACGATGGCTTCTCAAAGACTTAGGTGTGTCTACATCCTTTGCTACTCCTATTTATTGTGACAACAAGAGTGCCATTCATATTACTCACAATGATGCCTTCCATGAACAGACTAAACACATCGAGATCGATTGTCATTTTATCCGTTATCATCTTGTCCATGGTGCTCTCAAGCTAATCTTAGTCTCCTCTACAGATCAACTTGTAGATATCTTCACCAAGTCACATCCTAAGGGACACCTTCATACTTTGGTTGACAACCTCAAGTTGGTCTCACATCCACCTTGAATTTGAGGGGGGCTATTAACGTGTATAGTGTTATGGGCTTTAGGCCCAACTAGATTACTTGTATAGCACACATTCTTGTACTACATACTTATACTGCACTCCTATGCCTCCTATATAAAGGCACACATGTATTTTCTTTAGTTGGGAAATACAATACAATCATTCAGTATTTCTAACATATTCAAAGCAAAACGGTGACAATTGTGCACTTAATATAATAACCTGTGTCAAGAAGCCCAATAATGACATCTCCTTCTTAAGGGCTTCCAACTTTGCCTTTGGAGGGGAAACCCATGAAGTCCCATGACCTTGTAGTGTGAAGATTTAGTCTGTGGTTTGGAAGTACTGAAATCACACCTTCCATTTCTGCAATACATTTCAACTGCTTTTAGCACACAAACGGTAGTAAAATTTTATTCCTTGCCACTAGTTGGACACTCACCTGCGAATTTTTCAACTTCTTCATCAGTTAATTTAGCTGCAAATCCATTAAAACTCTTCCCGTAACTATAGATTAGTGACTCTTTTGCTGTCGAAGCACTGCAATTGGAAAAAGAGAGAAAGAGAGAGAGAGAGAGGAATATGCTTGAGTTAATTCAAAAGTTAAAGCTGTTATGGGAAGGGATTTATATTTGGAATGACATATTTAACAATATGAATATAGTTAAGCCTTTTAGGTGGTTTCCAGTTATAAAAGTGATGACATTGAAGTGTAATTCTGTCTTGGAGTGTAAACTGGAAGTCTCTTGATTATTATACGAGTTAAAAATGTCACATTGCTCACACTTCGCAGCTCAATCTAAAATTTTCTCCAAACATGTCCAAGATCATGTCCAAGATCACTATTTGGTTCCTGTTGACACATCTCAAATAACTACTCGTACGTTAGCATGCACCATAATACCTTGATAGATATAAGTTGCCTTTGCATTACCACATATCAGCTTCTAGAGACCCTAGCATGGTTATTAGTTATTACATTAACTGAACATTGCTTTTAATTGCCATAGTTCTGAACTATTAGAACTCCTAACACTAATTATAGGGTGTTAACTAGAAAACTTGTGCAAAACTATGACATTATATAAGTAGTGACAGGCTAAAAGTTGTAACACCTTCCAAGTACACTCTCTAGCATGGAATGGTGCGATGATGCGGCAGAAAAATCTCCTTGAAGCTTGTCTCCCATGTATACAATGTGAACCTGTATGCAACACAAACTCCTTAATAAAGAAACCATGTTGAATTACTTTGGACATTAAAAAGACTAAATTTAAACTATGAAAACCAATGTACCTTCCTTTCCTGGCTATGGCAACTCATCACAAGAGCTGCAAGCAATAATGTGTGCAAAAGAATATGTAGCACTGCCTTGGCCATTGGTATTGAACTTGGTTCAACTGTAACGGTGTTAAGTTGATGCCTTAATTACGAGATAAAACTCTTAAGGTATTTATACAAGAAATGAAAACTTGAAATATCCGCTTGCTGTTTCTACCATCATTTGTCACGCTTTTTTGTTGTTTCTGTGTTGTTTTTGTCACCAAATTATGTTTAAAAAAACATTATATGAAGAGGTTATTATTGCCGATTTAAAAATTATCAAATAAATAAACAGTTTATATTATTTTTTTAGTCTCACTAGCTCAGAAACTATGTACAATTATTTAGGCGTGCCGTCAAGTCGGTCAAGATAATTGTCCGATAATCACTATTTTTTTTTTCTCTCTTTCTTTGTATAATAATAATCTGATTATCATCTGGTAAATTCGGTACACTTATCTTTGTGGGTTCCGTCAAGTAAGAGAAATGTTTAGCTTTGTTTAACCTTTAATTTTTTTTTTTTTTTTAATGGAATGAAAGACTTGCATGTGTCAAGCAGAATAAGATACGGCCACTCTGTGTTAGTGTATGTTGTCCTCTCCCCATGTACTATGATTAGGAGTGTAAGTGGTCACCAGACCACAAAAACCGCATCAAAATCACTCGCAAAATGGCATAATCAAATCTCACCGTATGGTGCAGTGCAATTTGCAGTTTTATAACAAGAAAATTGCACAAACCGCACCACACCACACCCTCTCTATAGTCTATATATTAATATATTTATTTTTTAGGATAAACGATTGTAGTTGCTCATTTTTTTTAGAAGCCCAGCAGGAGGAGGAAGCCCAACAACGTGGGCAGAAGAAAGTGGGATGGAAACACCATTAAACCCAAGTGACAGGAATAATGGATCATAGGTCCCTAAAGCAAACAAATGGACCCTGAAGAAGTAAATGGGCCTAAGAAGGCCCGGAAAGAAAGAAATAGCAAACTCATGGACAATATGGATGTAGAAAAGCGAGAATGAGCCACAACTGCCATAGCATTAGCTCAATAATTTAAAAATTGGCTCAAAATAAAGGGAAAAAATCATTTTTTGACTAGGCAGGAAAAACTCAAAATTTGAATAATATACTAGCTTCAAACCACATCTTATACACCGTACCGCACATGTAACCACACAATGAGGTGCAGTGCGATTATAATTTTGGTTAAACTCTAAACCATACCGCACCATACTGCACTGCGCATGTGACCGCAAAAATTAGGTGTGATATGGTTATAGTTTTGGCTAAACTACAACGCAAAATGCAATGCTAAAAATGGACCAAAATTGCACCGCACCATGAACACCCCCAACTATGATTTGATTGCAAACTTAACGAGTTGCAGAAAATATGAGTATATTGTATGTCAAAACACAATTGTTATCCCTAACTATGTATTAGATTCCAATTCAATTTCTAAACTATCTATTATATTTTGTTTATATGATTTTTTTTTTTTTTTACATGACGTTTTTAGATTTATTTTTTTCAAAGCCCAAAATTTTGTTTATAAATTATATCGTTAAATAATTAAAAAGCGCACTTATAATTGAAATGATTTTTAATAGTTAGATAGACATCATGTATAACTTACATAAATTTATATTATTAGGTAATTATCCCCAAAATTATATTGCCTATATTATAGTTTTTACACACATTTTTATGAGGGGAATATAAATTATTACATAAAGGATCATTTTGTAAACCGCCTAAATAAAATTCTTACTACCTAAGTTAATATAAACTACCATTATTAGGGGAAAAAAAAAACCAAAGATATATAACATAACTTATTAAATTATTCAAATGAAATTTTGTCAAGAAATCATTTAAATCAACCATCAAATATATGGCATACCCTAGAAACCATCAAATATATGGCTTTTAAAAAATAATAGATTTAAATTGACATACTAAGAATAACTATATAAAAAAATAATAAAGAAATGATAAGAGGCAAATCTTCTTGTAAATTTTTGTAAAGTTGAATATGGATAATGACATAAAGATTATTCAAAATATAAGTATATTACATGTCTTGTCATTTTTTGTGCGATGCATCTAAATATGATGTATATGTGATGCAAATCTTTGTTCATTATTTCAAATTTTGAAATTTGGGTGGTAAAAAATTTTAAAAAAAAAAACCCTACAACTGCTAGAACAAATTAATGGAGAAGAGGATAGTAAATCAAAATTAGTGTTACCTAATATTCTTTCTACTATCTTCATTATTGCAATAAATCCAATGAAACACACCTAAGGAATTTTTTTGAGTGTTGAAAAGCCATTTATGAATGAAGTTTACAAATAAAATAGTATTCTTCAACATTTGTTCTTCTACATGAACATGACCATGACCATCTTTGTTTTATTTTATTTTTTCAATCCTTCTTATAGTCATTTTATCAAACACGTGAGTGAAAATGTAGAACTGCAAATATTGGGATTACCTTTAGCATCAAAACAGAGAGCAAATCATTTTGCTTGGTAACAATTCATTGTAAAAGAGAAAAAAATATAAATTAATGGACGAAATTTAGCTACAAAATTGGTTGTAGCCTAAGGCTACAACTCAATATCTTTTTATTGAAGGTGAATTTTGACAAATCCACCGTTGGATTATATTTTTTCTTATATCCTCCATGTTCGCAAGATTTCTTGAAAATTAAATATCAATAACCATGTCATCAATAAATTGTTTAAATTACAAGTTTTTGTAGTTTAAAATTATGCATAAAAGATAAGCTTAATCATATAGTAAATAATATCCGATTAACATAAAATTTGACATGTGTATCAAAAGCGTAAGGAACATGCAATTCATAGTTAGATTTTCAAAATATATAGTAATGTTAATTTTTTTAAAGGAAGTTGTAGCGTTAAGATACAATCAATTTTATAACTAAACTTTATCCTAAAATAAAACACATAATACTCCAATATATAAAACACACTTGAAATACCATATGGTTTTAAGGAACAAAGCAATATCCCCACTCAAGAGTATATACTTGATGCTTTGAAATAAGCTTCTTCTTCTTCTTTTTTTTGGCAAGAGCTAAATCCAAAACCATTCTTCTTCTAGTTAAGAGCGGTAGAGGATGTCAAACGGTACCATTCCTCCTCCGGTTAAGAGTGATAGAGGATGTCTAGCTGTTCATATATCATCTCTTTGATTTTTTAGGGATGGTAACAACTAAATAGGTATGAATTGGTTGGGTTCAATGAGGAGAGGAAGATGTAAGAAATGAGGAGAGGGAGAGTTTGACACATTAAAGAGCTTACATGAAAAGTTGAAAACAGTGGATAGAGGGAGTCATGGGTGTTATATATGGACGTTGAAGTGAAAACAATGAAATCATTAAAATAATAATAATTGAAAAAGAATGGAAATAAAATAATTTTTTTTATTAATGGAAAGAAAATAATGACATAGCCACTAATGTAGCTCAACAAAAGTATAGCAACAATAAATACTACGCTTCAGCTTTTAAATATAACTAGTCGCAGACTCGCGCGTTAGACGTGATAAATTTTTTTTATGATAGTGTTATTATTTTGAATATTTTTCAATGTATTACTACTTAAGCTGCATTATATATGTATGACCAATATATTATAGGATCCATGATGATAGGAGGTTTTGGTCTTGGAATTAGATGTGGAAAGTTCTGGCAATGATGCCTTAAGCTATAAATACTAGAATCCTAATTTACACCATACTATTTGAGTCTAGATTTTTAGTACTTAACATAAGGTAACAAATGAGCGTAAATAATGATTTATATCTTGCATATATACTTGCAAATTCGTTTATTAAAAAATGTTATTAAAAGTAGTTATCGGAGTACAAAGGATACAACTATAATTTATTCATTTCAATTCTGCAGGCTCTTAACCGTAGCCCTTACTTAGGTGCCATACTCGGCCTTGTAGTCACTCCAGAGTTGATCAACCGTCTTCCCAAGCTAGTAAAATTTAATTTACTTCAAAATAGATAGATAGGATTTTATAAATTTCAAGTTAGAGTCATGCTAGTTCAAAACTTTAGAGGACTGTAATTAAGCCCTTGCAAGTCTTTTTAAATAAATAATAATAGTAATAACAAAAAAGATCTATTCTTTTGAAGATTGAGATTAGTATTATAAATAGGATAAGGAAATTTTATTTTATTCTTTTTTTTTTTAACATAATTTCTACCAAAGGCTAATTTGTACATTTTCAAGTCAATTGAGCACATTTTGCATGTTACATGTAATTCTTCATTTCCATAAGGGTAAGTGCATTCATGATCCCAATGACCCACTCCATTTTTCTTGCATGCTTGGTTTTTTGGGATGCGAAATGTGTTTGTCCCAAAAGTTGTATGTCGAAGGATTTGTCGACAGTTTTGCAGCAATTGTTTTCCATCTAGTTGGTTTAGAATTGATAATAGTAGTTGTATTCTCTGATCATTCGATTCGCATAACAACGCAATTGCTTGTCCATACTTTGCATTTTTGTTGCCTTCTATGTTTGTTTCACTACAAGAAAAATGGACTATTGCGGCGAGCCAAAAATGCCACTAAAGTCCAAAAAAGCGCCTCTAAAGGTACATTAGACCTTTAGCGGCGGGTGATATTGCAGTGGTTCTTCTTACCACTGTTGTGGGGCCACTATAGATATATTGTAGCAGTAGCAAAAAACGCCGTAATAGATCTACCATTTAGCTGCGGTTTTGGTTTATTACGGTGGGTAGAAAACTGCCGCCATATGAGGTTAGAATTCAGGTCAATTGACCTTTAGTGACGGGATATGTGCACCGCTATAGGTGACAACCTTTAGCGGCGGGCGCTAAGTGCCGCTATAGGACTTCATGTACAATAGAACATATGCACCTTTTAGCAGCGGTTACGACCGTCGCTATATGTGTGAAGCTTTAGCGGCGCTTTTTGCCTGCCACTATAGGTCAATTTTTGTTTTCCGCTGGGTTTTAAAACCACAATCCTATTACAAATAACATGTAATAATTTTAGTTCTAGTAAGACAAACCTCAAATGTAACTAATTAACAACACTACAAATGTCTCCAAACTAACATTATATTAACATAGAAATATATTATCAAATACATAACATTGTCTATAACCATCATCATAAGATTAACGAAAAAAGATGTGATCCTTTGAATAAAACTACCGCTTAAATTAAGCAAATACCATAATCAAAGTTCCAAAGTGTTTAAAAATATCCTTCAACACTTCCAAAAAATGTGATTGTTCAAATGTAGTTCTTTGTAGACAAAAAGTCATCGAACACAAACATAAAACTTATAAGCTACTTGGTTGATGGGATGAATCTAATGATTTTTGGAGAGATGAAGATTGTTGGACCGAAGGAAC